>NC_054836.1:16214321-16517352 GCF_018345385.1 Vulpes lagopus | reverse complement strand
CTCTCTCTCTGTGTGTGTGTGTGACTATCATAAATAAATAAAAATTAAAAAATTAAAAAAAAAAGAAAAGAAAATGGTGGCAACCAATAAAATATAACACTCCATCTCATTTACTGGAAGCAGTTAAGAAACTCCTTAGCCTGATCTAGAAAGCCTCCACAGTCTTTTTCAAATAGCCCTTTCCTGCCCCGTTTTACAAATCCTCTTTCTCCAGCTGTCCAGGAGTTATTGAACCTCTCTTTGCACCAAAATCATCTGTGTGTGTGGGGGGGTGGGGGGTGGGGAGATCTATTTAAAACTGCAAATATTCTGAACACAAACTGAAGGGATCCTTTTTCAATCCATCTAGGTTGGATCCTGGGTGTTGACTCAGGTAGTTCAGGTTATTCAGGGCAGCTACCATGAGGATCGCCAAGCTGGACTGATTGTCCATAGGCTAGGCGTAAACCCATACAGCTTGACTCAAATTGCTTCACTACTACAACTCTTTCCTTCTTTTATTTGCTTTTAACTTATCAATCCAACCCAGCTCCTATAATCTAATTTAAAGGCCATTTCTTCCATAAAGCCTTACACAAACAGTCCAGGAGACAGAATAGCTCCCTTTATGAGTTTATTCTGTTAAGTTCTCATTCAACATATCAGCCATCCACCACGGCCAACTTCCCTTCCTAGCTCAGCAGACTTAGCTCCCAGACGACAGCGGCCTGAATCTAACCTAGTGGGAACAACCAATCCATAGTATAGGCAGAGAGCCAATGAGATACTTCTGCTGGGACTTTAAAGAACAATCGCTTGAGGGATCCCTGGGTGGCGCAGCGGTTTGGCGCCTGCCTTTGGCCCAGGGCGCGATCCTGGAGACCCGGGATCGAATCCCACATCGGGCTCCCGGTGCATGGAGCCTGCTTCTCCCTCTGCCTATGTCTCTGCCTCTCTCTCTCTCTGTGACTATCATAAATAAATAAAAATTAAAAAAAAAAAAAAAAGAACAATCGCTTGAGAGAGGGATGGAAAAAAAGTAGCCTATGTCAATGGGATAAGTCACATTAATGGCAGAGCACTAGCAAGAAGGGTCTTCATGCAGATGAAATCCCCTGAAATGGCCTCGTTCCTGCCTTCCTAAGGACTGGATGTTCAGATAATCCGTTGATTTTGCTAGCATTCTCTACCTTCTAGCAATTCTCCAAGATATGCATGTGTGTAAATAAATAAATAAATAAATACACACACACACACACACACACACACATTTTTTTAGATGGTTCTACCTTAAATGGGTTTATGTTTCCTAAAAGTACTCTAATGAAATCATGAACATATTGGGACACTTCTTCAATTGCTGCATTCATATTTAACTTAGGGTGAGAAAAACCCTTGTGTCTTTAACTTATTTTAGATCCTTTTGAGGTTAAGGACAAGGGACTATATTTCTATAACTGCCCCAGTTGTTATCACAGTTGTACATAAAGTATAGAATTAAAGAAGTAATGCATTTGCAGAAATCTCTTCTCTATTACAGCACATAATTTCTCTCCAAATTAAACACTAAAAGTAAATAGAATCAAAATGACTAAAATCAAAGAAATGCTACTTTATATATCATAAAAATAATTCCACTTAAATAGACAAGAATTCATTTTAAAATCAGTGTTCTAGGCAGATTGGGTTTAACACAAGTTGTTTTCATTTAAGATTTGAGACACAACATACTTTTGACAATCATTTTATTAGCATATTAAAACGCAATGATATTCTTATAAATATTAGGGCTTCAGATGCCTGGTTAAATCTAAAACTTCCATTTAGTGGCTTTCCAAATTTTTACTCCAATAATTTTCTAAGATTACTGACCTACATATCTACTGTCTTCTTTTGTTAAAATTTTGTTTTTCAAGATTTATTTTAGAGAGATTGAGCACTATTGAGCACTAGGCAGGGGAGGCAGATGGAGAATGAGAGAATCCCAAGCAGACTCTGCATTGAACATGGAGCCCAACGTGGGGCTCAATCTCAGAACCCGAGATCATAACTCACTATCAGGACCCGAGATTAGGACCTGAGCTGAAACCAAGAATTGCAAGCTCAACTGATCATACCATTCAGGTGTTCTTCTACTGTCTTCTCATTTATGTTTACATAAAATATCTTAGATCTTAAATTGTACTGGCATCTTCCCTTTATTTTTATTTGACATTCAGAATATATTCTCTATTCACTACAATTTGTCTTTAGTCTTTCCCAGCGCAAGCTACAGCTCTGAGTGTGCAGACCCTCGGCAGAAGCCACAGCTGCCTCCACTGTGCACCCAGCTGGGCTGGGTGGTGAGGTGACCATTATACACACTTACCAGAAATGCTGTTACCCTGGCTTGGGTCTTATCATTTCCATAATGTGATACTTAAAACAATTAAAAGATAAATCTATGCTGCAATTTTACTCAGTTGGAATACGATGATACAGCATTTCCATAGGCTTTTAACCACTTAGCTGGCTAAGGGACATGGACTCTCATTTCTAATGGTCATTCCTGATGATATCATTTTCCAAAGATGTATGAGGATATACTAATAAAGCTGACAGAATTATCCTTAAAGGATGTATAAATTCAGATATAATGCACAAGAAAATTAGAAAGTAGAAGTATCAAACGTGTCAACATATTATAGCATAGCAGAATGCTTTATTACTGGAGCTGCCTATTGCCACACAGCAATAAAAGCCCTTTAATTTAATATGAAGGGACTATTGCCTGCTTCACTTTTTCCCCCCCTTGCTACCCTCTATTACTCTGCACTCCCTCTCTCGATGGATTAAACTGACTGCCCTATGGTTTACTGAAAGAGAATTCAATCACTTAAATTCTATTCTTATGGTATATAATCTTATTTCAGGAAATGTCTCCTTTAATTTGTTGCTTCTTTGGCCATTTGAATAATTATGTAATTATCACCCACAAAGTCTAAATTTTTCAAGAATAAGAACTGGTCACAAAGCTTACAATTAAAGCTGTCACAGAATGCAGTGTGTACCAACTCTCACACAGGATTAGTTAATCCTTACCTGGTAAGATAATGTATGAAAAACCCATCCATGCTCATGTATTCTTCAGTTCTTTCAAATTAAAAACTTTCAAATTTAATTTCTGCTGCAGATGTATGATTTCTTCACCACGGTTCAAAATAAGATTTTAAGCATAACTGATAATTCTTTTTTAAGATTTATTTATTTATTTGAGAGAGAGAGAGAGAGAGAGAGAGAGAGAGAGAGCAGGGTGGGGGTAAAGGGGCAAGGGGAGAGGGGGGAGAGAGAGAGGGAATCCCAAGCACTTAACTGACTGAGCCACTCAGGTGCAGAAGAATTGATCATTCTTTGTAATTATTATTATGGAGGGACAAGTTTTTAAAGTTGAAGGTCAATTTGGGAGTTCTTATTTTGACATAGTATACAAAATTGGGGCATCTGTGTGACTCAGTCAGTTAAGTGGTTGACTCTTGATTTCAACTCGGGTCATGATCTCAGGATCCTGGGATGGAGCCCTGTATTAGGCTCTGTGCTCAGTGAGGAGTCTGCTAGAGATTCTCTCTTCTCCTCTCCCTCTGCCCCTCCCCCTGCTTGCATGTGCACTCTCTCTAAAGTTAATCAATTAATCTTTGAAAAAGTATACAAAATTATGAAAAATTGAGCACAAAAGTGAACTCAGGATGAGAAAAGAAACCAAAAGAAATCACAAAGTTTTAAAAGCTAACACATATAACAAATAATATTAAATTCAGAAAAATGATGTAACCTATTTATTGACTGACACACCTCTCTAATACTTTTCTTTCCATAATTCTGGCTGCATAATCTTTGATTACCTCTTCTATAAGAATTTTAAAATATTTCCTACAAAGAGAATACAGAGATAACTTAGTCTTTCCTCTAGCATAATGATGACTTTCCAAAAAAAAAAAAAAATGGTGACTTTCCTTTCTGATAGTAAAGTTTTCTTTTCAGGGATCTCTGCATGGCTCAGCAGTTTAGCGCCTGCCTTTGGCCCAGAATGTGATCCTGGGGTCACTGGATCGAGTCCCACGTCGGGCTCCTTGTGTGGAGCCTGCTTCTCCCCCTGCCTGTGTCCCTGTCTCTCTCTCTCTGTGTCTCTCCTGAATAAATAAATAAAATCTTGTTTTAAAAAAAGGAAAAGTTTTCTTTTCTTTCAGCTTCACTTCTCCTGATTGGCATGGTCATGTAGACTTTTTGGATTATTGTCAATTTGGGGAAAACTATCAAGTTTCCTTCATGTATGTGTGTATACTATAAACACAGTAATTCTAAAATAGTCTACGTAATTCCCATGATAAATAGCAAAGAAGTACAGGAGGACACGCTCAGCCCAAGGTAGAAGAGTGTGGAAGAACTTGAACCCCTAAAGTTTAACAAGACAAGAAAAGTGGAATATGGTGCATTATGGTGTGATGGCACAAGAGTGGATATGGGGCATTCCAGATGCAAAAGCAGTACCCTATACATGAGGAATCTTGGGAGAGCCAAATGCTATTATGATGGCTCTGCTTAGAAAGTGGAAGAGAAAGTTAAAGAGAGCAGAAGTCCATACACTAGGCTAAGAACTTGCCTTTTATTCCTAGGCTTTGACTCAATTTTTTTCTGCATTCCAGGATTCATGATGGACAAAGCTCACCAACTGGACATACAGGTGAACATCCAGATTACAGGCAGATCAGAAGATAAAATAGTCTTAAGGACAGAAGCAATTACAGTCATTGGATGTAAAGCCACCTCATTCTTTTCCACTCATGGCAGCAAATGAATGAGACAACTCTCCTAAAAGCCCTCTCTCCCCTCCGGGGCTGGGGGGCGCACATACAATCATACACAGGGGTGCACAGACCACAGACCAAATCCTGCCTGGTGCCTGTTTTTATAACCTACAAGCTTAGAATGTCTTTTACTTTTTTAAATGGTTCAAAGAAAATCAAGATGAATATTTGACAATATACAAACATTATATAAAATTCAAATTTCAGGGTTAATAAGATTTTATTTAATTTATGTGTTGTCTATGCTGCGTTCTCATCCTCAGAGCAGAGTTGAGTAGCTGCTGCAGAGACCTTATGCCCTGAAAACCCTGAAATATGTACTACTGCTCCTTTACAGACAAAGTTTGCCAAATCCTGATCTATGTTACCCTTCACTTGCCTAAAAGCATACTTGTAAACAGAAGAAATCATCTTCATCAGTTATGGAGAAAAACAAAAGAAACTACATATTATGATTATTTGTGAATAAATCAGTACTAGAAATCGGCTCTCAGACATGATCTGGCTTTTCACTATTTTCCTCAGCAGTTTTCCTGTGGTCAGTATGCTTTACAAGTTTCTGTGCATTTTACCAAAACACTAGTAGATTCTTAAAACATGGTTGAAGATGAATATTTTAATCTTAAAGTTTTTTTAGAGTATTTTTTTAAATTTATTTATTTATTCATGATAAAGGGGGGGAGGTGGGCAGAGACACAGGCAGAGGGCAAAGCAGGATCCATGCCAGGAGCTCAATGTGGGACTTGATCCTGGGACTCCAGGATCACACCCTGGGCCGAAGACAGGTGCCAAACCGCTGAGCCACCCAGGGATCCCCTTTTTAGAGTATTTTTAAGTGAGAAATAAACTAGGAGCAAATGTGTAGGCTGGTTTTTTAATAAAAGTGCTTATACAACCACTCCCAAAGGGATTTCTTCTCAAAATAGAGAGTCTGGGGAGTTGATCTGAATAATGGATAGGGTGAAAGGATAATTCACTTTTATGAACTTTTTTTAGGAGTTTTTGTTTTGTGTTTAGGCCAAATTTTATTGTATGGAAGTACTACCTTTTATTTTTATAAATATTAAAATTTTACCTGATAAATGAAAATAAATATAATATTGTGTAATATAAATATAATTGCTGTGTTTGGAAAGGATTTCAAGTTATTTTCTTTCCATCTGCTCTCCTTCTATCCACATCAAACACCGGTATCTCTATATTGATAAAGGAGAGGAATTAGATTTTTTAAAATTATATCTTAAGCTTCTTTCTACCTTAAAACTAAGAATACAGACCTGTGTCAAGTCCCCACATATTCACCAATTTCATATCCATGAGATTTCTTCTGTCTGGTCATGCTGCTCTGCTTTCTTTTCCTGAAACATACCATCCTCCTCCCCATTTTAGGACAGTGCATGAGCTAATGTTGCTCTCACAATACATTTCCCCTCATCCTATGCATGGATAAGTGCCTCTTGTTAGTCTGGAGTCAAACAGCTCCTTTCAGAAATGTCTTTCCCAGCCACCATACGTAAGGCAGGTTTCCTTTTACTGCCCAGGCCCCATATTTCACCCTCCATTCTCTGGTTTGTTTCCTTCCTCACAAAGGATATTAACTCATCTCTCTTTTTTTGGGCTGTGTTTCCTCTAGATGGAAGACCAAGATCAGGGATAAAGTTGTGTTCATCATCTCATTCCTGGGGCAGAGCAGCATGTCAGCACATAGAAAGGGCTCAAAAATATTTGGTGACTGAATGAGTCCAAAGCAATGCAAGCCTCCCTCCCCTCTCCCTCTACTACAAAGTTAAGAGTGGAGCTAATTAACCTGTTTTAAAAGAGTAGGGTATAGGAGTGGGGATGGGAGGTGGATGATAACTTTACAACGTAGAAAACTGGCAAACCGGACCTTCACTATATGATCAAAGTTAATTAACATCATCAGAGATATAAGTCATGTTGATAGCATGTACCCTCGACATGATATGATGAGAATGTCCACTTCACCTCTGTGGTCTTTCTCCCCAAAACATTAGACAAACCCAAACTGAGGGACAGTCTACAAAATGCCTGACTGGTACTTCTCAAAACTTTCAAGTTCATGAAAAATGAAAGTCTGAGAAAGCATCATAACCCAGGGGAAACTAAAAACACATGACAACTACATGTAATGTGGTATCCTGGATGGGATCCTAAAATACAAGAAAAGAAATTAAGAAAAAACTAGTGAAATCAAAATAAATCTGTTTAGTTCATAGCAATAAAACACTGTAGATTCATTAGTTGAGAAAAAAGGACCATAAGCACACAGTACATACAGTAATGTAAGATGTTAGCAACAGAGGAAACCAGGTGAGGAGTATATAGGAATTCTCTATTGTCCTTACAATTTTTCTATAAGTTTAAAACCTTTCTAAAATGTCAAGTTTATTATTTACAAAAATGAAGATGGACTGCATCTCCTTGGGACCTTATATAGAATTGGTCATTTTAAGTAGAAAAGCCATTGCATTTGGAGTTTTCACTATATGAGGGAAAAACAACCTCTGTGCTTTCTGATGAACTTTTTCTTTTTTCTTTTTTTAAGATTTATTCATTTATTTATTCATGAGAGACACAGAGAGAGACGCAGAGACACAGAAAGATGGAGAAGCAGGCTCCTCACAGGGATCCCGATGTGGGATCACGCCCTGAGCCTAAGGCAGACGCTCAACCCCTGAGCTACCCAGGCGTCCCCATGAACTTTTTCTTAGAAGCAGCAGGAGCCACCTAGAACTGCAGGCTAGACTGTGACATGTCAGTAAGGTTCGACGTGAAATAATGGGCAGCAAGCTAACCAGAGATGAATTTTGATATAAAGGTATTTGAAAATGCATATGCATACTCAATGGCAAATGAAAAATTTATCTGAACTATTAAGTTTGGGGCATCAGTGGGGAGTCTGAATGCAGAAAAAATGGAAGTTCTAGAAAAGGGGCAAAAGCTTTTCTCCATCAGAACAGGGAAGAGCAAGATCACCACCACTTCTCTGGGGAGACTTCTTGATCTCTCAGACTGGGTTAGGTCCCCTAACTCCATGCTTTTCTGGTCACTTCCTACAACTGTACTGTATTTACATATGAATAGACCAGGAACTATCAAGGTTCTCAGAATCAGAATTTGGTCTCTTACTTTTAAAGACACAGTTCAAATGAATCAAAGTGGTTATGGCAATATAGCAGTCCTCCCAGACTTGAACAAAAGCGGGTTGGTCACTAATGTCACCAGTTAAGATGCAATGTAATGTACCTGTTTATTAAAATCCCGTTGGATAACTATATCCTTCAACAAAAATAGGGATTAATTAGATCCATCAGCTCTTATACTCAAGTAATATCTGCATTTGACATATGGCATTTCAAATGGAGTATACTTAATTTTCTCATGAAGACATTAATGTTACAAGATGTTAATTAACCCAATAAATGATTATCTCACATTAAGAAGTATAAAACAGGACCTAGAGGTTATTATTTTTCTACTTGGCATTAATCTTCTTCTGGTCAGCAGAAATAAAACACTATTCTCCTTCTTCTTTAATTCTCAGGGCAATAGTTTGGTTCAGTCCTAGTACACAAAGTAGAAGGACTTTATTTTTTTTTTATTTATTTTATTTTTTTAGAAGGACTTTAATACTTTAAAATATAGTGCAATTAAAATCTCAAAAAATTTTTCTTGGATTTTCACTTCTAATCTCATCCATTTATTAGCAAAAGCTTGAGATTCCTTAGGATAGAAATCTTTAAGCAGACAGTGACAGTTTCATTTTCAAGTAGCAGAGCTTAACCACAGAGTCTGGGAGGGATCATGGCACATTTGAGTATGTGCAGAGGACAGCGACCCACCCAGCTCACACCATCACCTTGAGGGGAGACCTGTCCCTTCCATACAGACTTCTCTAGCTGAAAGTTAGGAGGCCTCTACTCAACTTCAAATAATTATTTAGAACCATTCAGAACTATGCGCATTGTCAAAACATTTGGAAGGTGGGCTGTAGATAAAGACAGGGTCAAGTTACTTCTGGCAGGAAGAAAGCAAATGAGCAGAAACATAATTCACTGCAAGTTAGTTCTTTTGCTTTTCTCTTCCAATATTAGGCAAGCACCAGAAATCTCCTCAAAGCCTATGTGCCAATTAGTAAAAAAGCATCTGAAGTTTTGCTTCTAACCCTTTATTGTGTATGCTAATCACATGAAGATCTTAGTAGAATACAGACTCTGACTGACAAGGTCTGGGCTGAAGCCTGAAATCTTGCGTTTCTTTCTTCTCTTTCTTCTCTTTCTTTCTTTCTTTCTTTCTTTCTTTCTTTCTTTCTTTCTTTCTTTCTTTCTTTTTTAAAGATTTTATTTATTTATTCATGAGAGACAGAGAGAGAGAGGCAGAGACATAGGCAGAGGGAGAAGCAGGCTTCCCTATGGGAGCCTGATGGGGACTCGACCCCAGAATCCCAGGATCACATCCTGAGCGAAAAGCAGATAGATGCTCAACCACTGAGCCACCCTAGTGTGTGTTTCTTTCTTTCTTTTCTTTCTTTTCTTTCTTTCTTTCTTTCTTTCTTTCTTTCTTTCTTTCTTTCTTTCTTTCTTTCTTTCTCTTTCTTCCTCTCTCTCTTATTTTTATTTTTGTTTTGTTTTGTTTTAGAGAGAGAAAGAGATCAAGAGATTGTGAGTGAGGATAAGGGAGGTAGAATCTCAAGCAGGCTCCACACTCAGCACAGAGCCTGACTTGGGGCTGGATCCTATGACCCTGAGATCATGACCTGAGCCAAAATCAAGAATCAGACACCCAACCAACTGAGCCACCCAGGTGCCCTGAGATCTTGCATTTCTAACAAGCCTCCTAAGCAATGCAGATGCTACTGGTCACAGGACCAGAAACTGAGGAACATGAATCTAAAGGAATCTAGGTAATTCTGTTTTTGTTTTTTTTTTTTTAATTTTTATTTATTCAGGAGAGAGAGAGGGAGAGAGAGAGAGACGTAGAGGCAGAGGGAGAAGCAGGCTCCCCATGGAGCAGGGAGCCCAAAAAGGGACTTGATCCCAGAACCCTGAGATCATGACCTGAGCCAAAGGCAGATGCTTGACACCTGGTAATTGTATTTTGAAAGGAGCTTTATAACTCAGATTAATTTTCTGAATGTGTATTTAGGTTCCAGCCAAAGGAACAACAAAGAAACAGCAGACTGGTGAAGTAAATTAGATTAAATGCTAAACACAACCTGAATTTTACACACTGTGATGCAATACTAACTCAGAAAGGTTCCACATTAATTAACCTAATAGGTAATTTCATTTAGCCATGGTTCACTGAAATGCACCATTATGCAATTAAAGCTGGTATGATTTGATGCACCAAGGTGGCCATTTTTCTCTCACTTTTCTCTGCTGGATTTTATGTATTTGTAAAATGGACCAAAGAGTTTTGTTCTCTAGAAGGTTAGCTCCTAAAAGATCAAAATTTAAAAATGAAAAAATTTTCTGTAACTTGTACGAAAATTCATTACACGTAATAGACGTGATCTTTTCATGTTGGCATTTGCAATATTTGAAAAGCGAAAGATTAAAAAATTACATTCCACATGCCCTTGGTGACTATTGAGGAACTGAATTGATTAAACTGTCACTCATCATTTACTGTGTGGTTAGTGGTTCATTAGGCACAGATAGGCACAATATATCTTAGTCAAATACTCCTGTGGAGCTCTCAGAGATGAAAACAAAACCGAACCAAACCCTAGACTGTGTGTAAAAGCTCATCTCAGAAAACATTCAATCCAAAACAGATCTGAGCAGATCTTTTATGTAAGGGGAAACTCTAGGATTTATTTTTCAAACTCTGAAACAACTCTGAAAAGTTGTACTTACAAATTAAACATATCAGAACAAATATTAAACAAAAACGAAGAATGAAGTACAGAAAAGTTATTATTGTAGTTCAGCAAAGCCAAGGCCTAGGGTGACCTGCTGCTGACTTGGGAGGAGGTACAAGCTGGGTGAGTGGAAGCCACCTTCCCAGCATCCACATCTGAAAAGAAGACTTAGGAGGAATATTAAGAAGTCCACCCACCTTAAAGTACCAATGGCATTAATGTTCCTTACATTACAATAATTCTTAATCATATTTTAATATGCATGTATCTAATTACACTTTTTAGTATATATACTTCATTATACATATATTTTAGTACCTATATATTTTAGTGTGTGTGTATATGTTTAATAATATGGCAAAGCTGTATTTTTGCTTTCTGGTCCAGTTACCTGAGCTAGAAACTCAAGAGTCATCTGAAACCCCTGCCCTTCCTGTATTACTCTCATTCCATAATCAAATTGTCATATTCTAACTATTCCTAAATATTTCTCCATTTGGTCTCCAACCTCTTTCCCCCTCCCTCCATTCCTTCTTTTTTTTCAACTGCTTCTTAAATTGTGTTCTTCTACTTTACCCACAAATATCACCTATTTCACCCCTTGGTAGGACACTCTTGTCCATGGCATGGCCTATACGTCCCTTTACCAAAGTTTTGTCAACTCTGAAAGATGGGTTTGACATGTCAGGCCCAAGTAATTATTGTTTGATGACACCTTCTTTGACCTTCCCATCTCTCCTCAACTAACAACCAAGGGTAGGTTTATCACCTTTACCTCTGAGCTGCCAGTATACTAACTGTATACCTGTGTGATAGCTTATCACACTGCCTTTCCTTCTGGCCATGAAGACCTGGACGGATTTTTCTATTTTTTTTTAATATTTTATTTATTTATTCATGAGTGACAAGGAGAGAAGGCAGAGACACAGGCAGAGGGAGAAGCAGGCTCCATGCATGGAGCCTGATGTGAGACTCAATCTGGGAATTCCAGGATCATGCCCTGAGCTGAAGGCAGATGCTCAACCGCTGAGCCCCCCAGGCATCCCCAGACTTTTCTTACCTTTGTAAGCCCAGACCTGATCCAGTGTCTGGTACAATACAGGTGTTCAATAAATATCCTTAAAATGAATGAATGAATGAATTACCTAAGCTAGTCTGAGGAATGAACATATTACACTGCAGTAGAGACAAGAACTTGATTTAGAATTATTATTATTATTATTATATTAAACACAAAAAAATCAGCTCAGTAAAATATCTAAGCCAAATTTCACCAAAATACCTAAACCCTAACTTCATTTGTAAGCTACTCCAGCAGTCTCCATGGAAACCTCTGGTTTAGCAGTACAATTTTCTTGAACACTAAAAGAGCTGGAGGAAATATAGAGAATGCCTAAGACAATGTTTTGATTTTTACATGTAAGGAAACTACACTACGTGTTTAAATATCTTAGTTTTAGTCCCAGAACCTGAAGTGGTGACTTGAATCTTGGGCCAGTGATCCCTCTGTGATGATACCATGCTGTCTCCCTAGTTAGAACATGTCTATTGGTCAGTCTGGTCAGATTACAGAAAAGAAGAAACAGGGATGGCAAACTGGTCCTCATTACTGATGACACAAATGCTAACAAGAATAAAAATAAAACAAAATCAAATCTTCAAAATTAAGGTGTAGTGAGAGAAAACAATAAAACTATCCTTTAAAACTGAAGTCGATCATCATTACTCACATACTGAAAATAAGAGTGTCATGGATGTTTAAAAATGCTTGAAAATGCAAAGTAGACTCCCATAGATGATGAAGACCCCAGAGATAAAATCTTAAAACAACAGCTACGGGTTATATAGTTAAGTGAGAATATTTGTACTAACGACATCCAAGAAACAGTTACAATTAACACAAAAATGTAAATACGTAAGGCCCTTACAGAGGACTATGGTAAGGAAAAAAAAAATGTAAGACTCAAAATATCGCATTGGATAGCAAAAAAATAGCATTTCTTATACTACGGAACGATACAGAAAGAGAGAAGTCCCATTTGATTAGTCATTTCAAATGCTACCAGTGAAAGCACTTCTCCAAGGAATAACTGTAGACCACGCAGGACAAGAGAAAACAAATTAATAAGCCTTGCACATCTTTAATTTCTGTTTATATGACAGCTGATGCGGAACAAGGAGTTATAAGATTTCTCCCTGCAAATATATTAATCCCTCTGCAATAATATGAAATAAGGAATCAGGAAAAAAAATTGTTCATGGGTAATTCTCTTAAAGATCAAAGCAAATGACATATTCAAATCTTTTCAGAGAAACCATATCTGCATACAACGAAGAGAAATCGCTGCTGAAACCTTCAAGAAAATTACTCTATTATTCTATGAGAATTCTGAACTGCAATTTACAGTGTTAAGTTACTCTATTTAGTTCCAGTCATCACATGGCATAGCTAGACTTTGATGGACTATGGTTAAGAATGTTGACATGGGTACTACAAGATATATGACTGGATGGAGGATATGTGAGTGACAGTGGTATCTTAGATACTATGAGGGAGACCTGAGGGCAAAAACCTTTCCATTAGAAATCCACATTGTCCATTTTTTGGTGAAGTTTGTGGGTTTCATGGAATACTCTCAAAGATGTGCCCTGGAATGTGACTGTGCAGACTAAACAATTGGAAACATCGGTCCCAGTACTGCTTATGGTTAATGATCAGGTCTTTTGCACTCTTGAAACACTGGACATTCTGTATGGTTTTGCTGAATGAATAAATGAATGAATGCTCATATTGTGCAAGGGAGATCTTTGTGGGAAGGAGGCTGCCCTAGGACTCCAGAGGTTTTCTTGTTTGTTTATTTTGTTTTTCCCCTGTGCCACAACCAACCAGCTAATGTGAGCAACATTACTAAGCATTTTCAGATTGGGGGTGTGGTGGGGGGTGGTAAGGGCCTTAAAATGGCCACAAAATAGCAATATAACAAAAATATGAATTGATTTCACTGGGTTGCTAAAACTCTGAAACAGTTTCTAAATTAAAATGTTACGATTAAATGACAAAGAGATGAAAATTTATATAGTTAATATAATAAAGTTTAAAATTGGTTGAGTTTACAGTAGGCTCTGAATATATCCTGTTTTCAGAAGCAAAAGTGGTACAAGGTAGCAATCAAGGAAGAACTACTGAATTATCAATAAGAACAAAAAAGCTCTATAGAAAATACAATTATGTAACATCTCATTCTTAGAATTTACTGTCTCTATGGAAATATGGAGAAATATAAAATACCATAGCAAATGGTGAACAACTCACACGTCTATAGGAAAATAGGGAGCTATTCAGATTCTGTTCTTGGTAATGCCATGCTTCAGCTGTGGGCCCATATCAGGGTACATACAGCCAACTCTTGAGCCCAAGACCCTGGGCATCTCACGCTGGGGTGAGGGACTGAACACCACCTTGCCACCCACTGCTGGTGTCTCCAAGCCCGATGCTCAGCCTGCCAGACCCCAGTCCAGCCCTCTCCCTTCCACTCCTACCTTGCTTAGAGTCAGAAGGAATGAAGCTGGGCATCCAGAGACCACAGGAAGAGGGAAGCAGATGGGAGAGGCGGCTAGAGGGGTTCTGTGCAGGCTAACAGAGATGGAGGGCCGCTCAGACACCCCCCGAGGGGGAAATCTGAACAGAAGAGGAGGCAACAGAGGGAGTAGATCCTGAAGTCTGGCTGCCCTCCCTTTGTCCTCGGGAGGGTGACAGAAATGGAGAGCAGAAGACCAGGCTGCCAGCTGTCTGGCCTCAGCCCTTCACACCTTAATGCTAACCCACCTTCCTGCCCTGCTTCCCAGCACTGGACCATGGTTGCTGGGCCTGGGCTGAGTGTTTTTCAGTATTTGTAAGAATCTCAACAGAACAGTAAAGCATTTGGAGTATGAAAAAAAAAAAAGAAAGAAAAACTAAGTGCCTGTCACAATGATTAAGTTTTATTTATTTTTTATTCTTTTTAAAGATTTTTGTAATTTATTCATTTGAGAGAGGGTGCACAAGAGCACAAGCAGTGGGGAGGGGCAGAGGAAGAGGGAGAAGCAGGCTCCCTGCTGAAGGTTTGGCAAATCTAGGCTGACCACAGGCAGTTACAACCTCCATTTACAGTCAGATTACTTACCTAGACAATTCAGAAAAGGCAGAGAACTGGGAGACTACAGGTTCTAGAAAGTGTAAAGATAAGTCTGCAAGTGGAAACCTGGAAACTTGTACAAAGCAACTGACCCATAGGTCTTCTCTGACCATCTTCCATCCGAACCCACCAACGGGACACTAAGTATTTATCCTCTGGAGAAATTAAACCCAAAAGGCCTCAAACTGAACATAAAAGATATCAGGGTGAGGCACAGATCTGAAAAAAGGGAAATTAAGTAAAAAAATATGTTTCAGTAAATAGAAACATGTTTCTGTATGACCAACAGCTCCTCTTTCCTGTCCTGCCTTGAGGATGTCAGATGCCAGGAATCAGCATCTGAGGAAGACCAAAGACTAGGCCTTTAGACACTGACATGTGTGGATCTCCCAATTAAAAGTCTGGCTTTTTGACTGAACAATATATAATAAACTGGTGCCCCATAGGTATAGGATTTATAGTGCCTCATTTATAAAAGTAAATGGACAGCGAGGGATTCCTCCCAACCCTGTATTGAAGGAAAGCTTCCAGTAAAAAACAGAAAAAGGAAGTGGGCATTTATACATATAGTAACTAAAACTGTTTTAAGAAAAAAATAGAAAGTTTGAAAGATAAAAAGTTGTAAAATAAGAAAGAAAATATTTCTTAAAATTGCAGATTAAGTTAGGAGCTTCAATATCAAACTATTACAAATTTTCCCAAAAGTGAAGAAAATAAAATCATTAAAAATAAGTCATTAAAAAATTCAAGAACTTTTATAAGAACTATATCTTTATACTGAATGTCTTTATATTGAAGAGAATCTACCCAGCACCGATTAAAAAAAAAATAACCAAAGCACATTATCACAAAATTTCAGAATATCAGGATTAGAGAGAGGAGTCTAATATTTTCCAGAGAAAAAGTATGAGCAGGCATACAAATGACTGCGAATAAGAATAGAATCAGATTTCTCAGTAACAATAGCAGAAGCTCTAAAGAAATTAAGTAATGCATTCAAAATTCTGAGGGAGGAAAAAACCTAATTATATACTCAGCCAAAGTTTATCAATCATGTGTGAGAGTGGAATAAAGACATTTTCAGAAAACTAAGAATTTGAAAATTCCATCTCTGATGCATTCTTTTTAGTATACTAAAGATGGAAGACATGAAATCCAGGAAATAAGGAATATGGAACCAGTAAAGGTCCAGAAGGAAAATGACTCTAACTCAGAACAAACTTTAATTAGGTGATTACTTACAGGGGTATAAGGGAACCAATAAGACATACTGAAACACTAAGAGACTAGCAACAGCAGGAAGCCATTACCTGCCTTAGAGCTAACAGCCATTACTGACCCTAGAATTAAAAAGGTAAAGTGTTATTTGGAATCTAATGACAACTAGAGCCATGGAATAAG
Source organism: Vulpes lagopus (assembly GCF_018345385.1). NCBI lineage: Eukaryota > Metazoa > Chordata > Mammalia > Carnivora > Canidae > Vulpes > Vulpes lagopus. The sequence continues at coordinate 16,501,069 of NC_054836.1, read as the reverse complement.
GATCTGCCCACAGGAGTTATAGTCAATCATTTTCAGAAATACGAGCTAAAGAAAAGAATTAGGGAAGAATATTCAATCTCCTTCTCTTCCCTGTCTATTGCCTGAATCCAGCTGGAAACCAGGAGCCAAGGCAGCTTGGAAGATGTATTCCATAGGGGTTAGCTGTCCAGGACATAGGGCAGGGCACAAATGGGTAGAGAACAGATTTGAGGAGAAACAAATAACCTCTTATTAGAACCTACAACAATAGTAGAGGGGCAAAATGGAAGTCACAACATGACTGATATTCAGCTCTGCTAAAGCAAGGAATCAGAGAACTGAGAGGAAAATTTCAAGGAAAAAGCTGAGGGAGAGAGATGTCAAGAAAATTAAATGGGATTGATAGATTTGCTGATGTGTTTGAACATTTGGAAAATATTTTTTCATATGCAATTGATAAAGATTTTGTACCTATAAATAATGAACAATCAGAACAAAGACAACTAAACTAATAAAAATCAGAGACAATTATAAAATCCAGGAAAAGCAAAAGGTTATGCAAGCAGGATACATAATCATGAATACTGCTTGACTTACTATGAATAATATTTACATGTTAATGTGTCAAAATGTGATATAGATTCTTTACTAGAAGATGAACTGAAGGTGGAGCGGGGTAAGGGTGATGGAAGAAAATTAAATCCTCATCTACCATAACACCTACTTAGCAGATAATGTCTAAAATAATAAATCAATAAATAGCAATATAAGCAATTTCTTAAGACATATGGAGGTAGATATTAAAAGAGTTGAAAATAGTTGCTTCTGGGATCCCTGGGTGGCGCAGCGGTTTGGCGCCTGCCTTTGGCCCAGGGCACGATCCTGGAGACCCGGGATCGAATCCCACATCAGGCTCCCGGTGCATGGAGCCTGCTTCTCCCTCTGCCTGTGTCTCTGCCTCTCTCTTTCTCTCTGTATGACTATCATAAATAAATAAAATTAAAAAAAAAAAAAAAGAAAAAAGAAAATAGTTGCTTCTGGGAAATAAGAGGGGGTTAAGTATGGGTATGGCAGATTACTATTTTTGTTATTGTTACTGTTGTGGTGGCTATGAGTTAAGCTCAGGTTATACTTGAGATAGTTTTCTGATTTGGAAACTAAAGATAGGGATACTTAAGTGATTTGGTCAACCAAAATCACATAGGTAAGGAGTGGCAGAGACAGAACCAAATTTAGGCTTTTAATGTGTTTTCTATTACACCTTTGCCTCTCTTTAACACAGCAAACCACTACCACTTACATGATTAGAGAACTAATTTCTGGGATCCCTGGGTGGCGCAGCGGTTTGGCGCCTGCCTTTGGCCCAGGGCGCGATCCTGGAGACCCGGGATCGAATCCCACATCAGGCTCCCGGTGCATGGAGCCTGCTTCTCCCTCTGCCCGTGTCTCTGCCTCTCTCTCTCTCTCTCTCTCTCTCTCTGTGTGTGACTATCATAAATAAATAAAAATTTAAAAAAAAAAAAAAGAGAACTAATTTCTGATTTCTACATGAATGAATACATAAATTAAGACATAAAAGATGCCAGTGTACATCCAATGTTGTCTAAATTTGGAGGACTTAATTCACATATTTAAACACACACACACACACACACACACACACACGCATGCGCACACACACAAGATGATTCTCATCCTAGGCCAAAATTTTTCTCTCTCTAGATACAGACAGTATGTTAATCTCCCTAAAATCAAATTGAACACCTTCCATTTCTTAAACACACACACACACACACACACACACACACACGCATGCGCACACACACAAGATGATTCTCATCCTAGGCCAAAATTTTTCTCTCTCTAGATACAGACAGTATGTTAATCTCCCTAAAATCAAATTGAACACCTTCCATTTCTTTGATATATTCTGTAGCACCCTATATACTTCAATATAAATGTAATATATTTGGGTTAACTGATTAATATATTAAGAGCTGATAAGAAAACTATTCTCTGCATTTGTGGAGTTTTAGATTTCCTAAAGAATCTCACATTCAACCATCTCTTGCAATTCTCACAAACCAATGAGGCAGCTGGATATACCAAGGGCTTTCTTAAAATTGTGAAACTTAGTCATTATAATTGGTTACTCAATAATCAGTTTTTGGGTAGCCTTTTACTTTGCCAATTTAAAAAAAAATAGGGAAGTTTTAACGTATTTTAAAACATTTAGTAGTGAAGACTACATATAATGCCTCATTATATATTTTTTATTCAGTTAAATTATCACTAATAAATGAATGAACATACCCATTAAAAATACACATCCACTGGTTTTCTCACAAACACTGATGAACAAACAGGAGATGTAAAAATGATAACCAAGCTAAGCTTTTGATAGAAAAATAGAACTGGTTCCTTTGTACTCCAAAGCCACTGCTAAATCCAACATTTTGTCAGCCACTCTATAATGCCATAATAATCTAATATTCAAGAATTGTACTTCCAGAGATAATTCATTATTAAGCAAGGTAATAGAAGTTTTCTGCTAGGACTCTTGAGTTTGTAGCCAGCAATCCTTAGGTCTGAATTATGCATTCAAATGCATTAAGGCTCTTCTGACTACTAGTATTTAACAAATTATTGCTCTAGTGCTTTATGAGAAAGAGGGCCACAGTGAAATCTCTACTTTACACATATTGCCTAGCAGAGTAACTATTAACTCTCAAAAGTAGCCTGGTATGGATGATATGTTACATGGTCTTCCTAACTTTAAGGGACTTGGGCAGTAGAAATGGGCTCAGAAGCTATAGTTCCCCATGAGCTCAGCTTTCAACCACCTAGATGCTCATTTGACTATGCCCTGTTCTTTTGTTATGTTCTATTGCATCATCAGTGGCTACATCAACAAGTCACTTGAATCATTGAATCATGTATTAATTGAGCAGCTCCCAAGATTCTTAAAGAGTTTTTCCTTTTGACAATGACTAATTTGAATCCTCTTTAGTCTTGTGAACTGATTAATAAGAAAATGTGTAGATACTGTTGACAGATGACTTTATGTAGCTTCTGAACTCAAATTCTCATTCTTACTACCATTCTTTTTAAAATTTATTTTTATTTTTTAAAAGTTATTTATTTATTTGAGAGAGAGAGAGAGAGAGAGAGACAGAGAGAGAGAGGTGGAAATGGGCAGAGAGAGAGGGAGAGTCTTCAGCACACTCCCCACTGAGTGTGAGCCTGATGTGTGGCTTGATCTCAGAACCCTGAGATTACAACCCTGGGATCACAACCTGAGCTGGAAACCTAACTTACGACACCACCCAGGGGCACTACTAGCATTCTTTTTAAAATGGATTCATTCATTTTAGCAGAAGTGGTAAATGAGTAATGGTTAAGAGTTGGGAAAATACAGGCCAGCATAGATAATGGCCTCATGAAAATGTATTATAAATCCAGTGATTTACAGCATAAGTTTATTTCAAAGAAATTCCTCACTGAATAAAACTACATGATACAGAACATTGACATGAAAGGAGAAAGGCAGTCCATAAACCAACTGAGTGACAGTGAAAGCCACCTCCTTCATTCAAAGAATGTAAAGTACACAAAATGATTCAGAGCCTAACCTAAATTATAAAAAAAGGAATTTTACTGTATTTGTGTTATAGAATCACTTTACTAGTAAAATAAAAACCAAGTTCTTAGAAATCATCTTAAGAGATTACATAAAATGTTGTGAAAAGAAAAAGCTTTGTGGTTGAGTTAGCCCTAAGTTTGCAGGTCTCTATTTATTAACTAAATGAACTTTACTATCTTATTTAGTCTCTGTGTTTTGTTTTCTTCCACTGTATCATGGTGCAATAAGGATAGTAACTAAAATGAATAAGACAAAAAAATGCATAAGAGAAACTTAGAATACAGTTTGTGTCCAATAAGATATCTATTATTGTTACTATTATGATTACTATTTCCTAAGACCCAATTGCTATTATTACTATCACTCAGTTATCCAAGACAGGACTTTATATATAACAAATTTACATTCAGGATGGGGGCTCTAGTAGAATTCATTTATGATTCTCCCTCTTAAAATAGTGGCAAACAAACCTGAGTCCTAGGGAATCTTATTTCATTACATAAATTTCCTTGGTGCAAGAATAGTCATTAAGGATGAAGACAGAACTCCGTATATTGCCAATATATATGGTGATTAGTCTTATTTAATAAAAAGCAATGCTAAGTGGCCTTATAATACTCAATAAATAGGCAATTTCTCTTCTGATATATGCAAAATCAATCTAGAAGCAGACATTTTTCTATATATCAAGACTGGTATGGAAATTTTTTTCTAACCACCCAGCTGCTACAATGTTAAATAAATTAATTTTAATCTTAAATCAGAGATGTAATAGAGAAAAGGATGATTTAATATGCAATCTCATTATATTTGACAGGCTTATTTATAAACGATTTGCCCCACATTTTGACAAGCATAGTTAATATGTTAATTAGCTTTTAAAAAGATGATGAAAGGAAGAGACTGGTGTGCTCTGATTTTTCACACATTGCGTTGAGGAGCACTGTCACTGATTCCACAAGGTAGTGCCACTACACACTGTGGCCCCCAGAAGCACCGTGATGTTGATGAGATACTGTTATTTGTTAGCTACATTAGTCGCCATATGTTAAAAATTAATCCCTTAGGATAATCCCAAGTGACTTTCCACTTTAAAAACAAATGTCACTGTAAACACATTTATGAGCTTCTATAAAGAAACCTAAAGCTTATTCAGAGCAACGACCTCGATGGCTAGAGCAGAACTCTCTGACAGGAGGAACTACACAGATAAGCTACTTTTCACATTTGCACTTCTTATAATGTGGTTCTCAGGCCTTCATAAGCCTTTTGGTTTAGAAGCTTAAAGATGATTTCCTATGCCTTGACTTTCATAGAGTTATAAAATCCAAGAATTAAGAGAAGTTATACACGAGACAATGTCCAATTTCACTCCTCTGCTTACATCCTCCTTCTGAGAAGGAGACAAAGGCATCAAAATCTAGGTTTCCTTAGGAGTTCTCGAACTGCACATATATTTACACATTGCCACAGTGCTGGAGGCCGAGACTAGTAAATCATAATACAGTGAGCTCTGATTTTCCATTGCTTGCTGCCAATGTTAATGCATATGTGTCTTCATTAATATTTTTATTGCCTGTGGCTATTTAAACAGAAAACTGGGAAATGTAACACTGTGGAGGGATCGTTAGTTTTTAGTTACTACCTACTGACCCAGGATGGTAAATGAACTGTAAAAATAGCTTGAACCCACTACCACCTGCCTCCCCACTATTGTCCATGCATTCATATTTGTATTTTTCTTTGGTGCAGCTGAGCCATGACTCAATTACAGTCCCATTTCTAGTTCTGTGAATACTCAGCATCGATGTCACTGATTATGCAAAAATCAGTGCCCTGTGAACTTCTAACTGTAAAAATACATACATTTTATGTGACTTATAGGATTATAACAAAATGTCTTTTAGAAAATGGCTTGGAATGAAATCAGAGTCAAAATGACAGGCATAGCATAGACATAACTTAGATTTTAGGGCTTGAAAATGGAAAGCCAATAAGCATGGGAACTGCTCAAAGACAACACATTTACTATTTGGTTTTGGCAATGAATAATCTTGGCATACAGACAAAAGGGCATTTAGGGTCTTCTGTTTTGTATCAGTTTTCCTCCCTTCCACTTAAATAACAGTCTTCTTTTGCTTCATCATGTCTCTGTTTAAAGCAAATTGGCAGAAAGCACCCAAGCCTTCTTAAAGAGGATGAATACACACACACACACACACACACACACACACACACACATGCATGAGAGAAAAACAAGGGTGGGGGCACAGACTGCAAATCAAATACCATATATCTGAAACAGACATATCAGCAAGTCATAATCCATGTGGTTCTTTTTACTTTAAAGAGCACTTGTAAAGGATTAGAAAAAATTAGCCACTAGTGAATAAAAACAGCTTCTTCCGATTATGAGTGTAGAGTCTTAATCGAACTGCCAAGCACTAAGAGAAAACTGGCTCCAAGCCACAAATATTCCCAAACTATGTCCTATTAGCGGCATCCTTAGCTGCCCTCTCTGAAAGACAATCTAGAATTTTCATACTCAAAAAAAGAGAGGAAAACACTCCATAACTCAAGAATATTATTAACGATTATTTGTTTAGCCAACTCTCAACTTAAGGCAGGAAGGAGGAAGGGAATGAGAAACTGATATCCTGGTAATTGACCCTTATTTCCAATTTCTTCCTCCATGATGATTAATAATCAAAATACCTCTTTTGCCCAAGCCCTGCCTAGTCTTGGGAGAAAAAATTTAATTGTGTAAACAACTGTGCAAAAAAAAAAAAAAAAAGGCCAAAAAGTCTGATGAAAAAATGAATTAGCTCAGCTGCTTAATGATAGATGGTCATCTTTATTCTCAGTGTTTTGAAATAATGCACTATAATGGTATTAGATTTATTATGAGGCATTACAAAATTTATGACAATAGATTTTAGGCTTTTGATGACCTAGATTCTTTTATAGCTCTACTGAAAGCTACAGATCTACATCCCATAAAAATAAATATATCCATGTGTACATAAAATGTTGCATATATTTTCAGTGGCTTCACAGATCCTGAAATCCTATTATTCAGGGGTTTGGGGGGGTGTTGCTGGAACCTAAATTGAGAAAATCTACACTGCGCCCTACATCACAAGGAACTTGATTGTTTTCTCACTATAAAATGTTTGGATCAAAAACATCAGGAAAGAAGCCAGGCCTCATTACAGCCTAATTTACTAAAAGCCAAGATTACTGAGGGAAGAACAGTGAAGTAAGTACATGGCAGGAAGATAAATAACACATGCTGAAGTTTTATTGAGGTCATAAACATTGCAAGAACTTGTAACTAAATTTTGTATTATGGGGGCATAATCATTCATGGGAGATGATTCCTAGGATAAAATAGAACAAGTGCAATGTGAATTGTTTTACTCTGAACACAACTGGGAGTCTAGAAAAGGGATTTTTCTGTTAATAGAGGACATTTTCAAGTTTCTAGGAAGCCTTCCCTGAGTACTAAAAACAAGATTATTCCCTTATTTGATTTAGATCACATTGTATTGTGAACTCATTATACTTCAATAGTAATCATGCATTAAATCCTGTCAGTCTTTGGGCCTCCTAAACAGGCTTTTAAGTTTTGCTAAACTGTCATGTGAAACTGAGACTCTCCTCAAATTCAACTTATTGTGATATTTTTAAAAAGTAATTGTCTTATTTCATTTTGGATAATTTGTACTGAGCTCTCAAGAGTGTACTACACCAAATTTAGTGATTAAAAGTCACACCAAAATTTTCAGACCACTTAATCTGAGCTTTCTTATTGAACTGAAGCATGTTTCCTACTATTTCCCACTCCTACTGCTATTGGGAGATCCATACCTCCTCGTTATAAAATAGAACCACAAATTAAGACCCTCAGGGAGAAAAATCACTGTACTGACAGAAAAATAGCTCTGCCTCTGTCCATCAAGAACCATTACCAGACACCATCTGCAAGGAAGCCTCTGATTAGGGAATATTCCCAATCATGTTTTTTTAAAAACCCAGCAATACTGCCACACATCAGCAAACACTCCTGCACCATTAATCTTCATTCAAACTGTTAGAATATTTGTCTAGGCATGACCCAGACCAAGCATTACAGATAGATTAGCTAGAGTAAATCTTTCATTTCTCACCACATGTCAAGGCAGGTGGAATATTCTGTTGAGCCCAGGAGGACATCTGGAGGTCTATACCACAAGGTAACCACTTCATTGGAGTATGTGTGGCTAGGGACGGATTTTGCTCTTGCAAGACCTGTGGACCACAGGAAACATAAAGAAGTTTAATAGGCATTAATAGAACAAGGGAATTTAAATTTGATTGCTCACAGTTTGAAAGGGTCAAAGATAACATTGTAATACAGGATCATAAATACAATGTCAGGATTGCTAGAAAGGCTGGGGAAAGTATACTGTAGTCTACCTGTTTCAAATAATGCTAATAGCCAGTAACCACTCAGATTTCCTAATCAAGGATCATAAATCTGATAAAACCCTAGGAGAGTCAACAAATGATTCATAAACTATTAGACATTACACAGAAGCTTAGAAATCTCCTGGACTTTCCAAATAATGTTTCATGGAACCCTAGTTCTGAGGGTTCTAAGTGCTATAAGAAAAGATTTCAAGGTCAAATCATCTTGGGAAAAGATGGTTTAAAAAATTAAAACAGGTCTTCACACTGTAAGACTTCCCAGTTCCCTTAATTTTTTATGTGTGTTGTGAATCTAAGAGAATATGACGCTTTCCTCAAAGGGTTGTTCCAAAACTTCTTTTTCTTTCAGTGTTCTGTCAAACATACACTAGGAAATGTTTATTCATTTGAAAACCACCTAAATAACAATTATAAAGGAACAATTAAATCTGAAACGTAGAGATGATGAGATATCATATAATGTTTTGTAAGAATTTTAAAAATCGAGGAAATGATCACAATATGTTGAGTGATGGATTATGTGCAGCTTAACCTCTTAACCATAAATACTTCAGCATAAAAAAAGAATGGCAAAACATATTTGAATATCTTTAGTGGCTGGCTGTGGAAAGTGGGATTATCCAGTTTTTTATTTCTGTTTTTGTTTTCAGAGAGGGTGATGGGGGAGGGGCAGAGAGAGAGAGGGAGAGAGAATCTTAAGCAGCCTCCATGCCCAGCAGGAGCCTGAAACAGGCTCAATCCTGAGATCATGACCTTAGCCAGAATCAAGTCTCAGACACCTACCCACCGAGCCACTCAGGCAATGCTTCAGTTTTTTATTTCATTTTATTTTTTACTTAATGCATTTTTCTCAGCTTTTTTCCAAGTTTTCTACAGTGAATACATAATTCCTTTTAATATCACAAAATCCATAGATGTTCTTTTTTTTAAGATTTTATTTATTTATTCATGAGACCCCCAGAGAGAGACAGGAGACAGAGAGAGGCAGAGACACAGGCAGAGGGAGAAGCAGGCTCTGTGCAGGGAGCCCGACATGGGACTCAATCCCAGGTCTTCAGGATCACGCCCTGGGCTGAAGGCGGCGCTTCGCCTCTGGGCCACCAGGGCTGCCCCTAGATGTTCTTTTTTAAAAGAAGAAGAAAATAATGTGATTGCTTTCGGAGTATGTTCATTAATGACAAGTGAAAAAGTATTATTAATTATTGTATGGCTCAAAATGTATGTAATATTTTTATACTAAATGTACTATATCATATTCATTTTAATGTTCTTATTATTTACATTCCTATGTAGTACTTAGGAACATGATTTTTCTCCTGTTTATTAAATACTTGATATGCCCTTCACTGTATCATATGAAAATGTGAAAATTAATAGAACAGCTGATGAGACAAATAATTTCTAATTAATTCAACTATGGTTACAGTAACTCAATTTTTTTCCAATGCAATTTTTTATAATAGCACAATGGTGTATTATAAATTGGTTAATGTTGATAAGTATTCCATACTAAAATCTACTACAGACTATACACAAACATACACACATATATATGGTCCCCAACTTGTCTACACATGAAGGGAATGACTATTTTTAATAATAGATTTCCATGATAACCTCTATTTTTCTCTGCAAAGTTTTATCCTACCTCAATACAGGTAAAACTGAACAACAGACAGGACAATCAGTATGATAAAGTGTTTCCAGAACTTAATAATCCCATCAAAAGATTTAGTTCCTTAAATGAGCATGTTTCTTTAGGGAGACCAAAGAGCTAAGTACAAGTCCTTGAAATAGATTCTGACTTGTCCCATATGCTCTTGTCAAGTGAAATGGGATGCCAAAAAACAGTCAGGCTGGATTCCCTTGGTTTTCCTGAGGCCCCGTTGACAAAAAGCAAGGCTAGAGGCATAGGAGCATAAAAAAAGTCTGAGATTTTCTTTGACAGCTTAGACAGACTAGTTATAGAAAACTATGGCATTTCCAGTTTTAAAGAGAGAACAAGACCTCAAAATAACATAGAAAAAGTATAGCTCTAAATAATTATGTGATTTTAGGTCAATTATGTCCACTCTGAACATAAGTTTGCAAAACTGGCTATATATGCCTGAAAAATATAAAAAGAGAAAGGTCTTTGTTTCCATTATTCTCCTCCTTCCCTCAGGTTTAGGTCAAGGACTGTTCAAACACCACTCACATGAGTCATATAACATCCCAAATAAAGACTGAAAATGAGTTGGTGATGCATAACTTTTCAAGGTGCTCAGGCAGTTTCTTAAAATGGTTTGCATGTTAATGTGTCATATTGAAGAATGTTACTGTATTTTTAAGATACACTCTTCTGCATTGCTTGAGAAAAACTCTTCTATCATTTCACTTTAATACGTCAATTAGGATATTTTCTTGTGGAATGTGTTCCTGTATACTGATAAACAAAAGGCTCTCATCTTAAAAATATGTCTGTTCAGTTAAAAAGATAAATAGATCCCAAAATTTTTCAGGGAGGAAGCCAATTATTAAAACAATGAATTGAAAAAAGAGTACACCTCGAAGTAGGAATAGATAACTACATTTTTAATAAATACTTTTGGTAAAGATATTGCCATGTATTTACAGTCATGCATCAAAACATGCTTACTCATGCAGAATTTATTAAACTGCCTCCTCCAGCTGAAGGAAAACTGTAGGACAGGATTAATTAGCACAGCATGTGTGAAAGCTTTCTTTCTCTGTTCCTTGTCAGTTGCTATGGTTACACTACAGGAAGAGAGCTACACTACCTTTTAAAAAGGATGAAGTTCATGGGTTATTATCAAAACTTCTTATATTAATGTTTAGTTTGAACTGAAAGTCAAAAAGCAAAGTGAAATACTAAATTGATGAATACAGGTTATTTGAACACTACCACTCTAGCTGAGTGTGTGCATATGAAAGGGTGCATGTTCCTACGGGCATCTAAAATGGCTTACATAACAATTCAGAGTATCCCACGTTAACATGTTACTATTTCTAATTAATGAAAAACCCTAGAGGAGAGTAAAACATCTTTTTGTTCAAGCCCTCTTGCCAATTATTCATTCTTACCCAATGAAAGAATTCCTTTACATATCTCTATGAGATATCTATCCAACATCTGCTGCCACCCTGAGCCTGGTTCTACCCTCTGGCAGGAACACAGAATAAATCATGTGACAGTGCTTCCAATATTTGCCCTAAACAGACCAGTTGTTCAGCATCACCAATGGACACTCTTCAGGCCTTACCAAATAGCTTTCAAAGCTGCAATGGACACTCTTGGCTACTCCTTTTCTTTTAAATTTATTCCTTTGACTTCTCAGACATAGAAGAGTTAACAGGAGTCACTCGGTCTCCTGGGATCATCCCCCATCTGCCTCTTAACTGCTGTTTTGTCTACGGCTACATAGTCAAACCAGTGGTTTCTTATCTCAAATGTGTGTACCTAACTTTGGCTAATGCCATGTTTTGATGTCATCCATAGGTAATTTCTCACAAGATTTTATCTCTGGCTCAGATTTGTCCATGGGTTTCAGATCTGGAGCTATCCAATTCTTCTCTTGGCAGAGGTATAAAGATGTCCTAGAGCACTCAACATGACTCCAACCACAAGTCCCTACAGCCATCTGCACTGTTAGTACAGGAATTATGCCTTGAGACCAGGAGTACATGTATTTATTCCACTAGTAAACTGTTTCAGGTTCCAAAAACAGTAGAAGTTATTTTAGCTGTACATAGACATAGTTTAGATTTTATATTCCCTGCATATCTAATTGTTCTTTCAAATTTCAACACATCTCTTGTACACATGGTAAAACTGGCTAGGGACTGAGTAACCCCTAATTCTAGGAAGAAAATTGCTAAACCTAGACTAGGCATTCAAGGATGGTAATTCCCATGTCTCTGCTCAATTCTTTGACCACGGAATTGAGAAATAACTGGCAACAATGACTTGTGTCTTTCTAATTAAGTGGAATAACTGCAAAAGCTAGATGAACTTGCAAAAATCAATGGAAATATGTTATAAAGGAATAGTTTCCATCATTTCCCAGAGGAGGTGCCACTATCTTGTGCTTGTCAGTAGTTTTGTTTTAAATTAGAGCAACTCCCACACTTCTCTCTCAACATACCTCATTCCTCAAACTAAACAATCAGAAAATGAGAGTCAAGCTCATAATCACAAAATCAATATTTCTAGGAGAGCAGCTCTTTCCTTCACAACTTGATTCCAAACAGACATGAAATAGTTGGGTAATATTTTACCATCTGGCAGGCTGGAAAGGGAAAGACTGCTATTCCATGTACCAGTCCATAGAGTAAGGGCAGAGGAAAACTTTTATATATATATATATTTCCTTCCATTCCACAGTCCTGGGAACTGGTCTGAAATTTCTTTTTTCATAAGAATTTTTAATGAAGTCCTGTTCCTCCTAGAGGATTTATATTAATATCTTATGTTGTGCTAAAGCAGTTTGAAAATACCACTGCTCCTAGCGTGTATCAATAAACAACCATCACACAAAACAAAATAAAAATAATTTTCTTCTGGTGTTCTCCAGAGTTCTGGCTATAACCTCTTCCCTCTGCACTTGACAAGTTTTCCTGGGTGACATTCACTCCCATGGCTTCAGTTACTGTCTATATATATATATATATATGTTAATGATCCCAAATAAATATCTCTAGCATCAATCTTCCCCTAAAACTTTCGATTCCTCTTTTTAAAAAGTCCACTTAGATCTTACATGGGTGTCACAAACATTTTTCCTCACCCCCAATTCCCCAACCAATGTTATCTCCTTCAGTGTTCTAGACCTTACCACTAAACATCACCATCCATCTATTCACCAAAGCCAACGGGCTTTTTTCATTGTAGACTCCTTCCATTTACAAAATTACAAAATTGGACAGATTTTACTTTATAATTTCCCTCTTTACTTCTTCCTTCCTAGGTCTCCCTCATCTCTTGTTGGATTGTTACACTAACCTCAAGTCTGTTGATGGCAAAAAGTTATGAATTTCAAAATACATTCTAGAAAACAAATTACCTACATGTTGAAATTAATTTAATTGGATATTAAAATTTAGGTGGGATGCTCTTTACCATGAAAAATAATAAAAGACTTCAATGTCCAATCTTTCTCTATAAACACTATGAAAGCTGGACATCTTCCAATCCCCTTGCCCATTTTGCCATCATAGGAGCAGGAAATGTGAGTATTTGAGAGTACTTTATACGCTTAATATCACATGGTATTGGTTAAAGTGGAAAAAAAGTTTTGGGATTACAATTATAAAATCCTTTTCTTTCCTTTGATGAAACATCTTTGTTTTCCTTTCTGTCCAGATTTCTATTTGAACAGAAGCTAGTCATTGCAGGATTCCAAAATCCTTTAAGAATGTTTTGATTGGCAATTGTCAGAGTCTTTCAACTGAATAGTAGTACTCTTTGAAAATAAATTCTAATAAGATGAAATTAAGTGCAGAAGACATCTAAACATGTTAAGGCAATATTTTATTCTACTCTGATTTTATTTAATTATCTTTGAATTTTTAAAGTTACTAAATTATGCCTATTATCTATTCTAAAGGACACAGACTTTTTTTCTTTCATCTTAAATAACAGAAACGATCATAACATTTTAATACAGACATTCTAAAAAGAAAGAAAATAACACCCTTTTGAACTTGGCCACAGCAACTTCTGGCAAGATACATCTATGAAGCCAAGGGAAACAAAAGCAAAAATGAACTATTGGGACTTAATCAAGATAAGAATTTCTGCACAACAAAAGAAACAGTCAACAAAACTAAAAGACAACCTACAGAATGGGAGAAGAGATTTGCAAATGACATATCAGATAAAGGGCTAGTATCCAAGATCTATAAAGAACTTATTAGGGCAGCCCAGGTGGCTCAGCAGTTTAGTGTGGCTCAGCAGTTTAGCACTGCCTTTAGTCCAGGGTGTAATCCTGGAGATCCGGGATCCAGTCCCACGTCAGACTCCCTGCATGGAGCCTGCTTCTTCCTCTGCCTGTGTCTCTGCCTCTCTATCTTTCATGAATGAATAAATAAAATCTTAAAAAAAAAAAAAGAACTTATTAAACCCAACAGCAAAGAAACAAACAATCCAATCATGAAATGGGCAAAAGACATGAACAGAAATTTCACCAAAGAAGACATACACATGGCCAACAAGCACATGAGAAAATGCTCCGCATCACTGGCCATCAGGGAAATACAAATCAAAACCACAATGAAATACCACCTCACACCAGGGAGAATGGAGCAAATTAACAAGACATGTTAATTTCCACAACAAATGTTGGAGAGGATGTGGAGAAAGGGGAAACCTCTTACCCTGTTGGTGGGAATGTGAACTGGTACAGCCACTCTGGAAAACTGTGTGGAGGTTCCTCAAAGAGTTAAAAATAGACCTGCCCTACAACCCAGCAATTGCACTGCTGGGGATTTACCCCAAAGATACAGATGCAGTGAAACACTGAGACACCTGCACCCCAATGTTCACAGCAGCAATGTCTACAGTAGCCAAACCGTGGAAGGAGCCTCAGTGTCCATCGAAAGATGAATGGATAAAGAAGATGTGGAAGAAGAAAGAAGAAGGAAGAAGGAAAAAGGAAGAAGGAAGAAGAAGAAGAAGAAGAAGAAGAGGAGGAGGAGGAGGAGGAGGAGGAGGTCTATGTATACAATGGAATATTCCTCAGCCATTAGAAATGATAAATACCCACCATTTGCTTCGACGTGGATGGAACTGGAAGGTATTATGCTGAGTGAAGTAAGTCAATCAAAGAAGGACAATCATTATATGGTTTCACTCATACAGGGAATATAAAAAATAGTGAAAGGGATTATAGGGGAAAGGAGAGAAAATGAGTGGGAAAAATCAGAGGGTAACAAAACATGAGAGACTCCTAACTCTAGAAAACGAACAAGGGATAGTAGAAGGGGAGGTGGGCAGGGGGTTGGGGTGACTGGGTGATGGGCACTGAGGGGGGCACTTGACGGGATGAGCACTGGGCATTATACTATATGTTGGCAAATCAAACTCCAATAAAAAATACATAAAAAATAATTTGGGGATGTACCTGCCCCATATATACTATAAAAAAATAAAAAATAAAAGGAAAGAAAATATTCAGGGGTGCCTGAGTAGTTCAGTCAGTTAAGCATCTGCCTTTGGCTCAGGTCATGAACTCAGGGCCCTGGGATGGAGCCCCACATTGGGCTCCCTGCTCAGCAGGGAGTCTGCTTCCCCCTCTCCCTCTGTTCCTAACCCCTGCTCATGTTCTCCATCTCCCTCAAATAGATAAATAGATATATCTTTTTTAAAAAAAGAAAATGCTCAAATACTTAAATTTCAAATATAGGAAAATTTTATTTTCCATTTTGTATAGAAGTTAAAAACAATATACTTCTCTGGAAATACTGCTTTAAATGAAACTAACAGATGTGATGATGGTAAGACCAATCAGTCAGAATCCTCTGGTTGACCACCATATGAACAATATGCTGTTTGTTGTCAGAGCATTAGCCTGAATATTGGAAGACCTGTGATGTGAAAAAACTAAATGCCTGAGAGTGGTTCTGACACTAACTAGTTAGTTGTGTCTCCTTGATAAAGTCACGGAAATTCGCTCACTATGTTATGTGAAAATAAAGGTGCTGATATCGGATTCCTCAAGCACACATCTTTGTAAATAAATTTTGCTGGAATACAGTAATACCCATTCATTCACACATTGTCCACTGCTGTTTTTGTGCTCAACAGCAGGGCTGAATAGTTGGCAGAGACTGGGGCCAAAAGTTTACATTTAGTATCTGCCCTTTAAGAAAAAGTTTGCTGACTCATGGGTCAGACTAAAGAAATTTTGGGTCCATCCAAGTACTAAATCTCAGTGATCCTAAGAAAATATCACTAAGCACCTTGTTCATTTAATGTGTGAAGAAAATATAAGCTAAAGTTCTTAAAAAGGCCTTTAAGTAAATAATTCCACCTCAATGATCTGCATTCACAGAGAATGAAAAATCATTTTCAGTAGAGTGCAACATCACTTACACAGTTCACTGGCTTACTTTTCATTTTCTAGTTTCTGCTTCTCATTTAACAGGATCTATAGTTATTATTCCAATGCTAGATGACAACACAATATAGAAAACGAATTTCATAATCTAAGTTGGCAATTTTGTTGAATTTCCACATTTATGCTGATTTTCCCCCCAATTTTTATTTTATTTTTTAAAGATTATCTATTTGCTAAAGAGAGCATGCGTGCGTGCATGCACACGCACATGATGGGAGAGAGGCAGAGAGGTAAAGGGAGAGAGAGTCCCAAGCAGACCCCAATGTGGGCTCAATTTCAACTCTAGATCATGACCTGAGTCACCCAGATGCCCCTTTTCCCCAATTTTTAACAATTACAGGTAAAACATATTACACCCAAAATATTCTAAGAGTATGCATCAGTATGTGTTAAAGATAGATTGTTGAATAATCACAACCATAATTTAGGTCAAATTACATAAAAATAATTATGATTTTATGCCAGAGGTATCCTTTGCATTTAATAGGAAAGAGGCCAATGTATGAAGATGATATCATATATACATAACATTTGAAATGACAACATATGATCTCATTAACTTTTGAGCTTTTTCTTTCTTTCTTTCTTTCTTTCTTTCTTTCTTTCTTTCTTTCTTTTTTTTAACTTTTGAGCTTTTAAGGAAAATAAGAAATTAGAGTGTTCCTCTGGAAGGCTTATGAAACAATCATTCCCATTTCCTTCCTAAACCACTTAAAATGTTTTTAAAAGTCAGGGGTGAGGGTAATGCAGTATTTTTACCTGGTCTTACTGTAAGTAATACTAAAATATGAAAAAACAGTGAATATGCTAGTGCAAATCTGATGAGAATTTAATGGGCAGTTGTAATCTGTTAGATTTTTAGACATACAGTATCATTTAGTCATTATGACAACCTAGAAGGTAGTATGATTATTAGTATCCTAATTTAACAGAAAGGAAATTAATTTACCCCAGGTCACACAGTATAAGTGGCCATGCCAGGATGAATGCAGGCAGTGCCATCACATCCCCAGGAAGACTGGGAATCTGGGAACAAATGTGTTCCTGGGCTCCATCTAGATGGAGTGGCATAGACTGAGTGACTCCCAAGTCTGGAGTGATGGCAAGTCAGCCTGGTGGGAGAAAGAGAGCAATGGGGTGAGGACAGGGAAGAGAGGTGAGGAGAAAATACAAACTGGAGGGCATTCCAAAAATATGAGTAAATGAGAGAAAATGATTGATGTTGTGTAGAGAGCCTCACAGAACAATCACACAATGGGTCCTCAAGGAAAAGAAAAATTTGGTAAGGAAGTACTTTGGAGAAATGCTCAGAAACCTTCACTTAAGGTCTAATTGCTGGAATGAGAATAGCTCTCATCTGCCACTTTGTTTTAAAGTGGAAAGTGGCAGAAAGCAGTAGCCCCAGAAATGGAGCAGTTAGCCAGAGACTGTGATAACTTACAGAGGAACAGCTAAACATTAAAAAAAAAAAAAGGAAAGTAGGTATGAGGAGGGGGGGCCTTGCTCCTTTTTTTTCCCAGAAATCTCAAATTAAAGCTTATCTGTAGGACATGTAATGACTCAAGAAAAAGCTCTTCTGAGGTGCCTTTACTGATATGAACTTTTTCAAAAGATCTTATTTATGAGATGCCTGGGTGGCTCAGCAGTTGAGTGCCTGCCTTCAGCCCAGGGCATGATCCTGGACTCCCAGGATCAAATCCCACATCTGGCTCCTGCATGGAGCCTGCTTCTCCCTCTGCCTATGTCTCCTCTGCCTCTCTGTGTGTCTCTCATGAATAAATAAATAAAATCTTAAAAAAAAAAGAGAGAGAGAAAGATTTTATTCATTCATTCATTCATTTATGGTGGGGGGAGGAGGTGGGCAGAGGGAGAGGGACAAGCTTAGGGAGAGCTGGACACAAGGCTTTTAGTCCCATGTCCCAAGATCATGACCTGAGCCAAAATCAAGAGGTGG
Source organism: Vulpes lagopus (assembly GCF_018345385.1). Taxonomy (NCBI): domain Eukaryota; kingdom Metazoa; phylum Chordata; class Mammalia; order Carnivora; family Canidae; genus Vulpes; species Vulpes lagopus. The sequence continues at coordinate 16,482,906 of NC_054836.1, read as the reverse complement.
GATGCTTAACCAACTGAGCCACCCACATGCCCCTTGATGTGAATTTTTTAAATGAGAGGCTTTTATGTGATTACAACAATAAATGCCCAAATGAATCAGTTCAAATTAATGAGGTAATTATTGAGTCAATTCAAGGCAAAAAAAAAAAAAAAAGTTTGGGTCATACTGAATATGTTTTTTGATTTTACGGTTGCTACCCAATTTTTCTTTTCTTTTTTTTAATACCCAGTTTTTCTTTTTCCTTATCACACTATTTGAGCAGAGGTCAAGTTATATTTTGGGGTCTCCACACTGTACCCAATACAGGATTAAAGACATAATTAGAAGAAAATGTCTACTAAAAAGTACTGAAGATGTTTACTTTACTTTGATGATTTTAAAACATGTTTTGTGATACCCAGTGATAATCTTAGTTGTCGTGTAACTGGAGTTGGGTGTCATTAATATAGTAAATAAATAAACTTCACATCTCCAAAAGAAAGCTTATGGAGCATTTGGGGAACATTTTCAAAAATACATTAATTCCATGAAATAAATATGTATCACAATCACTGCAGAGATGAGTCACAGTGCTTTTGTGCTGGAAAGGATCTAAGACAGCCTGTACCTCCTATGATATTATCATTTCTTATGAGAAGGAAGTTGAGGTTCGCAGTTCTGTCCATCCTGCCTCCATCGCATCAAATTCATCCCCTTCTTCCTGTCCTCACTGCCACTGACGGATGCTTTAGTTCCTCAAATTACCCTCCTGAGCCTTGAATCTTTGGAAGAGCTCCTAACTGGTCACCTAGCCAACACGTTTGTCAGACTATGGTCTGAGGAAGAGACAATTTCACACAGTGTGTATAAGAGCTTCCTCTGTGTGGTCAGGTGAGACTACCACTCACAGGCTGTGTGATTTGGGGCAAGTGGGTTAACCTAGCTGAGTTTTAGTTGCTTCTTCTGTGAAGTGTATGCAATAACTCTGCTGGATATTCTCCACTGACTTCTTCTAATGCGTTCTTGACTCTCTCCCTCACCCCCACCTTCTGAGCTTTCCAGAGGCTGACTAAATGGGAGTGTAATCACAGAGTCCTTGGCCCCTTGATCTGAAGTTCTAGGCTTGACCACTGGGAGGCACGCTGCCCAGAGATCAGAGGATCAGAGGGAAGGAAAACAGAAACTGAAGTATTTTTTGCACCCCCTCCTGACCCCCATTCCTTCTCAGCTGGACAGGTAAATGGCAGGGGCTAAGTCCTCCCTTGAAAAGCTACAGCTCTCCTTTCCCCTTTATTCCCTTTCACTATTTTTTAGCTCTTGCTCAGTGGATTCCAGAATCACTTTCTCTCTTAATCCCTCAGGGCGACTGGGGTAAAGGCTCCCGTCTATTGCTAGCCAGGAGAGGCTTCACATCTTCAACCCTGCCCATGGTCTCACAAACAATTCCTGCACCAAATTCTCCTCCATCACACCATTTGACTGCCCTTTGTTCTCCTCTCAGACCCCGATGCAATGATCACAGCTGACTCAGGGTGTTTGCGGGAAGTAAACGAGAAATGCACAGAAAATGCTTCATAGTGCAGTTGGCCCATACAACAACACAACACACTGGCTGCCATCATTAACCAAAACACTATCTGATCCGGTCACTTCTCTGCTAAAGAGCTAAATGGAGTCTCTGGAATGTATCCTGAAAGTCCCAAATCCAAAGAATTCCACAGCTATTCCTCCAGCCTTGTTTCTTTCCATTTCTTCCTTTTTTATGTTCTAGGCAAATTACTGGCAATTATCTGCTCTCACATGAGTTTCTTTGCACAACACAGTCTCACATCTTGGAATGCCTAACTCAACTGATGAACTCCTACACGGCCTTTAAAACTATACTCTGGCCAAGTCTTCCAGTGGCTTCCCTGACCTGCCCTCCCCTCCCTTATCCAGGTAATGAGCCTTCCTCTTCTCTGACTGAGCCCGGAGCTTGCACGGGCTTCCCAAGTCATTCACTCACACATCAGCCCCCGTCTACCCCACACCAGACTGCAGCTTCCCCGAAAGTAGGACCATGGTTCATTTGCTTTTCTATCTCCAGCTCCTGGAATGGTGTCTGCCCACAGTGAGTCTATTGTTGGACTGACATTTATGGTGAGAACAGCTGCCAATCCACCACCCGAGACAGTGTTCCTATAGCAGGTGGCGTGTGTATATCATCTTGACCAACAGGGAAAATGAGCCAACCCACCTGATCCAGAGGACCACTCCTTTTACCTATTTTGTATCTTGGGATTTTTTTCTTGTCAGATCTCAACAGATCTATCCCTGGATTTTAAAATGTTTAAAAACTCAATGTGAGTAAAAGTGAATCATATAAATGCCCCTGATCCTTTGTTGTTGTTGTTATTAAGAAGTAAGCCCAAAACACACATAATATTCCTTAATTCCTTTATACTGCTCACATATATATTAAATACAAATATGAAGAGATATAAAGCTATTAACATATAAGCTGCTGGTTCTTAATGTAAGTGATGTATACACTTTCCTAACAAATTCCATGACTTCTCAAACTAGCTGTTTAAAATTTACTTAAATAACACCTCAATAATTAATCAAATTCTCCTCTAAATTTTTATATCACAAGTCTTCCTTCATTCAGCTCACTTGGCAGGAAATATATAAAACCATTGTACTCAACTTTTTATTTCTATGTTTATGTCTCCATCTATATTATAATATAGAGAGCTTATAAGCTCTCTATGAACAAGATTCATTTCTTATGACTGCCCCATTTCTTACCACCACTCTCCACCCTTTCTGCATCTTAACACCAAGTCTTCTGTAAAACACACTACCTGAAACAAGATGAAGTCTGCTTAAAGCACAGTTGGACAGGGAATCAATTTGCTTCAGCTTACTAGGATCCCAGACTATGAAATGGAGGACTCAGATGTGTGAAACCAGCTTAGATCCCAACTACACTACCAAGTTTCTTGGATTCTACATAGCACCCTCGCTGCCTCTCAGAGTTAATTTAAGCAGAGAAAGAGGTGTGCCCAGACCTGAGAGATTTTTTTTTTAAACAAAACAAAAAATCTTGATGAGCAAAAGTACAAAAACATTCATTTCAAAGCTTCCAGCTGCTCAGTTTTACTAAAGGAAGAGACCTGAATTTATCTTTGAGGCTGACTGTTCCATTAATCTCAGAAAACGAACTTAATGGCAATTTCTGTTATATAAATGTAAGGCAAGTCCCTATCCACTGTTCTGGGGCAAGCTGTGAAATTAACCTGCATCCTGAGGTTTCAAACAGAGCAAAGGGTTTAATGTAAACCCTGTGCATGTTTTGGCAAAGCTAAATGGATTTCTGAGGCTCTGTGATTTCTTTGAGGAACATGTTTGCTGCTTCAAGGAACACAGAGATAACACAACAGTGCTACTCCTTGTTCTCAATTAGAACTTTTCAGAACTCAGAGGACTAAAGAAAGGGGATGTGATGAGAGCTTTTCCTCACCCTAAAAGAGACAAAACCAATAAAGACCAACTTATGGTAATATTTAAGTCTAAATCCCATCATGCATACTGATTTTGGACTGCTGGTTATGATTTGGTATAAATATTAAGTGCAATGATTGTTTATTGGGGCTACAGGCCTGAACGGTCAATCCTATGGCTAGGAGGTGGAAGGTGGTCCCCGAGTCCTGAAATTAGATCTGCAGGGGCCTCAGATTCTCACAAGGAAGCCTAGGATCTGATTTCTAGGTAGATCACTGGGTACACTCACCTTGGGGAGACAGCAGCCAGTCTTAGGCAGACAGAGATGAAGAGGAGATAAACAGAGAGGAAACTCTTCCCCTCACAATGAGCAGGGACCTCTAGTTTCTGAGTGGGGAACTCCTAATAGAAGCAAGCAATAATCCTGAACGGCCCTGTCCTGCCCTTTCCTCAAATGTTCGACCTTCATAAAATCTTCTTGGCTGCATTGTAGTAGAGAAAGGTCTGCTTTGCCCTTGGGGAGATGGCAAAGAAGGCCACAATGGTCATGGTAGCACAAAACACCAGGGAGGAGCCAGCCATGATTTGAGGCCATCCATCATTAGAGGCACCATCATTAGATGGTGGCATCAAGAGGAAGAGCAGAGTAAAGGAACATGAAGTGCCTGTTTCTGATATAAGCATGCAGGCAAATAACTGGGACCTATGCTGAAAAGCAATGATGCCACGTGGGCATCAGTATAAGGGGACCAAACCATAAAGAAATCTAGGAGGAGGGATCCCTGGGTGGCGCAGTGGTTTGGTGCCTGCCTTTGGCCCAGGGCGCGATCCTGGAGACCCGGGATCGAATCCCACGTCGGGCTCCCGGTGCATGGAGCCTGCTCCTCCCTCTGCCTGTGTCTCTGCCTCTCTCTCTCTCTCTCTGTATGACTATCATAAATAAAAAATAAAAAAAAATTAAAAAAAAAAAGAAATCTAGGAGGAGTATTCTTCTAGGCAGAGGGCACCAAAAGTGAGGCGGGAGCAGGCCTGGTTATCACAGGTATGGTGAGGAAGCTGGTGAGGCAGAGAGCCCAGCATGTGCTCTCTGTGCCCTCCCATATGTCCTTCCATTGCCACTTCCCACCTCGAATTCCAACCCACCTCCACATTCTTCCCTAAATCCTGAGGTCAGAAGGCATTCCTCCCTGCCATGATTTGTCACCTGGTACTTTACGTTTGAGCACCATAGTCACTGGAGAATGACACTAACGTATTTAAGGCAGAGGCAGTGTCTGGTTCATGAAATGTCCCCAGGCCCAGGACAGGGCCTAGAATGTGTATTGTGTTCACTGAATTGACTGGTTGAACTAAACTTGGAAGTAACTGGGTGTGTTTCACAAATTTCAGAGTGATCAAGGGCACCTTTTATTCTAGGTGTTTATCCTGTATTTATACACACAAAGACTTGTGTACATGGATATTCACTGAGACACTGTTTCTAGCAAAAGACTACACATCACCTCAAATTCCAGAAGAAAAGTAGCTAAATAAATTATGACACAGCTGATAAACTGCAGCCAATAAGGTCAGTAAATCTATGTGTCCTACCTAATATGGAGCCAACTATAATAAATTGTTAAGAGAAAAGGCAAAATAAAGAACAATGGGTATGCTATGTACTATTTGTATTAAAAAAAAGTGCTTATATATATACATATTCTATCTCTGAAAAGAAACATAAGAAACAAGTAAAGGTAACTGCCTATGGGGAAAGAAGTAAGAAATCAGGAGTGAGAAGAAAACTTAATTTTTACTCTACTCCCTTTTCATTCTCCGAAATATATATTACTGTGTGCACATGTTATCTGTTGAAGGAAAAAAAAGGACTTGTTTTTAGAAGAAAGAAAAAGGGTCAAATAAGTCCTCACCCAGCCACATGTAGTCCTAGCACCTCCTTCCCCCTTGAGGCACCCTCAGATTCTAGGGTATTTCTTTATACTTCATGAGTCCTGAAGTAGTGACCGGATGTAAATGATAGGCTTTCCTGGTGTGGCAGGGAAACTGATGGCTGGCAGCAATGAGCTAATGACTGGGTAGAATGAGCTAAAATAAACTATTATTTAAATATTCTCACCAGTACAAGCGAGTTGTCTTCTAAAGCACAGGCTTGTCGTGTAATAGCCAGTTTAGCTATAGAGACCAAGATAAACTTGTATGAGCAATCTGAATCATCAGGCAATTATGATGTTTAAAAAAAAAAAACCCACATACACAGACACATAACTTCCTTGAAGGGAAGTCTGCTTGCAAGTATGATACTTAAAGTAGATTTCTCTAAGATGAAAGTGTCAAAACTGCCCGAAGCAGCTACGATTTAATATTTTCTTTTCTTTTTTTTACAATTCATTCAATGAAATTTTTATTTCTACATTTAATGTAACCACATGAAGGCATGTTGCTCTAAACAACCAGAAATAATGGATGTAAGAATATAGGTAGGTAGATTTTTGAGAAGTTCAAACTCGGAATCAGCAACATGACAATTTATCCTTATTTGTCAGCAAACATTACACATGCTAAGTTTGAGAGGACCAAGAATATTCCCAGAAGACTGCCATGGCTTTAGAAGAACTGTCAGCAATAAAATATAAACTCTTCTTATGCCAGACTAGAGAAGTGTCTCCTCCTTTAGGGATTAAAGACAGAAACCTGACATCTGAAGTACATGTCCTTTTCAGAATCTGAGATATATACTTTAAATATATTCCCTTCCTATCAGTCCAAATAACTTGTTCTTCCAGGCATTTATTCTCACCAATAAAGCTTTATTTAGAAGCATAGCTGAAGACATTTTAAGTTTAGAAATTATCTTTAAACCAAATTTGAGTTCTAGAATCATAAGGTGCTGTCTAGTTCGCTATCCTTTGTTTTTAATTGATCTGTTTCTTTCATTAAATATTTCTTAATGGAGCAAAAAGAGAAACTACTTGAACTATACATCCGGTAGTTAAGTAAAATTTAGTACATGTGGGTGGATTAATGTTTGAAATTGTGATTGTATATTAAAATCCAAGAGTACAAAAACATACCTCTAAATTGTTGGGCACTAAATTACTCTAAATCTATTACAAGGCATTAAAACACGACACTGCATCAAATGTTGTCAACAAATGCAGTATATATTTCTAAAAATATATTTCGAGGGAAATAATTGTCAAAATAAAATACCCACAGTTTTTTTTTTTTTTTTTTTTAATTTATTTATGATAGTCACAGAGAGAGAGAGAGGCAGAGACACAGGCAGAGGGAGAAGCAGGCTCCATGCACCGGGAGCCTGATGTGGGATTCGATCCCGGGTCTCCAGGATCGCGCCCTGGGCCAAAGGCAGGCGCCAAACCGCTGCGCCACCCAGGGATCCCCCCCACAGTTTTTTTTTAAAGATATCCTTTACACTATCAACCATTTTCTGTAACAGTTTTTTGTCTTAAAAAAATGACAACTTTAAAGAGAAATAATTCGATTAAAAAATGGGTAGAGGACCTGAATAGACATTTCTCAAAAGAAGACATAGAAATGGCCAACAGACACATGAAAAGAGGCTCAACAACACCCATCATCAGGGAAGTGTAAGTCAAAACCACAATGAGATATCACCACACACCTGTTGGAACGTCTAGAATCAAAAACACAAGAAATAACAGATGCTAGTGAGGATGTGGAGAAAAGGGAACCCTTGTGCACTGTTGGTGGGAATGCAAACAGTGCAGCCACTGTGCAAAACAGTATGGAGGTTCCTCCAAAAATTGAAAATATAATTACCATATGATCCAGTAATTCCACTACTGGGTATTTACCAAAGAAAATAAAAACTGTAATTCAAAAAGATATATGCACCCCTATGTTTATTATAGAATTACTTATAATAACCAAGATATGGAAGCAACCCAAGTGTCTATACATAGATGACTGAATAAGGAATTGGTGGTATGTAAAATGAATTTCATAAAAAAATGAAATCTTGCCACTTGAAACAATATGAATGGACCTGGATGGTATAATGCTAAGTGAAGTAAGTCAGTCAGAGAAAGACAAATACCATATGATTTATTCTTATGTAGAATTTAAGAAATAAAACAAATAAGCAAGAAGCAAAGAAAAGAGACAAACAAAAAAGCTGAGACTCTTAAATATAGAGAATTGGTGGTTATCAAAGGGGAGGTGTGTGGATGGGGTGAATGAGTGAAACAGATAAAGGAGATTAAGAGCACAATTATCTTGATAAGCATAGAGAAATGTACAAAATTGAAAAAAAAAATACAGACTTTCGGAAAGCACTAAATTCTTCACCATCCTTTCTCCTTAATACCTAAGTTATAGTCATTGGGATGGTTACACTGAGAAAGGTAATAAAATCTCCATTCCAGATTAAGCTGGTAGTCATAATAATTCTGCATTTGTTGAGTTTTTAATTTTTTTTTTCATGGGCAAAGCAGAAGTTGACTCTGAAATTAGCAAAGGTATTTTTAAGGAAATGGCCACAAATTGTATAAACACCTGATAGAAAATAGAGTAGACTTATTTTGGAGAAGAGTTTTTAAAGGATATTTAAAAATATTAAAATCTTGGACTTAAAGCTTAAAGATCATTAAATCTTGTCTTAATTTTTAATATACAGATAATAAAACTGCCTATTTAAAGTGACTAGTCCAAGGTCCAACAGCTAGTTCATGAAAATGTTAGAACAAATGCTTGGACTTCTCTCTCCTACTGTGTTCCTTTTATTAAATAAGCCTGCCATGTTGCTATCATCTCCACCCATGGAAAGGGCTTCCTCAGCGGACAGGTGTTCCCTAGTTTCTCACCCCTAGTCTTTGCTGTGAACCTTGGCTGTTGCCACTGTTCTCCCCAAAAAGATTAGGAAAGCAGACCAAGGCCTACTGTCACAGCTTGGGCCATCTGTCAGTGGGCTCTGGATGACAAACTGTAAGTTGCAGGCACCTGGCTCTGCACCCTGCCTCTGTCTCAGGGGCCTATCTATCTGTGCAGGATCTGGGCCTGGCCCAGGTCCTGCCCAACTGGCAGCAGGTTCTAGCTGATAGGAGGCCAGCAAAAATGAGTGCAGAAACTCGCCTGTGCTGCAGTCCCAAGGCACAAGTGTCTGAAGGTGGAACTTAGAGACGCAAAATAGAGGCAAGTGCTAGATGGAAACAAGTCAGCCGAGAATAGCCTGGAGGCTAAATAAGAAGACAGCAAGTAGAACATCAGATCAGCGGCTGCTTCGAGGCCACTTTGGAAAGAGGCTGGGAATAAATAAATAATAAAAAATATAACCAAATAGTTGCCATCTGCTGATGTTGCCACTACCTAATTGATATTTAATCTCCTCTCTGGCTTTGCTACTCCATGTCCACCAATATCTTTGCCCATGGCTAAAAGTAAAAGCTCTATCCTTGTCATGTTATTGTAGAGGGACTGTAAATATTACCATTACGGAAATTTACCTACCATTACTTATGCCGTACTTTGTCCCTGTCCTTGACTCAGAAACCCCATGAAATCCTATTCATCCTTGGAAAAGACCTCTTGAGGCTGTCTCCTCTAACTCTCCCAGACAAAATATATAGCACCCTTTCCTGGGCTCCTGTTATGTACAGAGAAGTCATCTGTTGAAAAAATAGTGTACTTAGTGGCATAACTTGTCTAATTTCTCAGTAAGCTGCTTGAGAACAGCCTACAGACTTACTACCTTCTCATCTTTCCATTTTGCTATCTGGAAAAGGAGGCTCATGTGAAGATTATACAAGATATAACAGGCAGAGTGCTCACCCCAGCTCTGACACAAGTACCAGTCAGTCAGTGAAGGCTTACTTCTCATCACTATTTGTCAGCAGCAGCATCATTACCAATATCCTTTATACATCTCTACACCCTAGCATAAGGCTTTACATGCTCAGTTAACTGCCACTTCTTTTGGAAAGTCCTATCACACACTGTAATTATCCTGAGATAACTGGATAGTGGCTGGCAGGTTCCCTGACACTCCTGCCTCCTGATATTCATTCTTTTGCAGAACCCCCTCCTTGCCCTGTTGAGTATAGATGGGACCTATTACTTGTTTCTAAAAAATAGAACGTGGCAAAGACTGTAGCTTTTGTCTTGCTGCTGACTCACATTATTGCCTTCTTGGTTTGAATATTTTGATGCAGCAAGCAGCCATGTTGGAGAGGTCCATGTGGCAGGCATCTGAGAGTGGCCTCTGGCCAACATCCAGCATGGAGCTGGGGTCCTGTGTCCAATACATATATATTGTTGAATGGCAATATATAACTAATATACCGATATTTTCCCAAAGTATATTCCAGAGTTAAAAACATGTTCTTAGCCAAATAAATATGAGAGATGTGACACCAGATTTTATGTTAACTACCGGAAGGTCAAGGGCTTTTAATCACTAGCCATATTAGCTAACATATTATGTTGCAAATTCACTAGGTGAAGGCAGCAGAGGAAGACATACACATGAAGTTCACCCTAAACTGCCTTGACCAAGGAGAATTTTTTTTATTTTAAAAATTATTTTTGACGGATATAGGGCCACAGTTTTAAAAATGCTTTTTCAGATTTATGGAAGCAGTAAAAGAAACAGTAATCAAAACTGGCTCTGAATACCTCTGTAAGAAGAAGGCAGGATAAGTGTGTAAAGGGGACAAGAGCCATCTAACTAACTGGGGGGAAATGACTGGCTCCTGCTAAAAATAATACAAAGATGAAAAAAAATTTCACTTCCAACATTTCTATAGTGATTCTCTCTCTAGATATGCCAAGCATGATATTTTTATGGGCAAAATAAACTACATACTTGTATTTCTCAACAAAACAATTTATGGCTACAAAGAAGACAAAACAATAGTTCTCAATCTTTCTCCTCCATCACTGCAATGATATACATCATCTATCACCAGCATTGACAGTGACTATGGTTGAGCTGGAGGTGGCATGGGCAGCTTGGAGAAAGGAAGGTAAAGGGAGAGTAAAGTCTAATAATGAGCACTTTGGTGTCACATGTCATATGAAAAAGGGTTTTGAGTTTTGTTTTTTGTTTTTTTTTTATTTATGATAGTCACAGAGAGAGAGAGAGAGAGAGAGGCAGAGACACAGGCAGAGGGGGAAGCAGGCTCCATGCACCGGGAGCCTGATGTGGGATTTGATCCTGGGTCTCAAGGATCGCGCCCCGGGCCAAAGGCAGGCGCCAAACCGCTGCGCCACCCAGGGATCCCTGAGTTTTGTTTTTTAATGTTTTCCTGATTCCCAGAAATTTTATCTATGGCAATGAAAGGGCAAGTTGGCATGTACTAGAATGTTTGACTACCTTCAGTGCTTGAGCTTTCAATGTACAGATAGCTCCTTAGAGCTGGAGGGTAAAAGTACTGTTTATTTTGGCATTCACTTAGTGATTCAAAGACAATTTCAAATTTGCATCCAAATTTCTCTACTTTTGGGATCCCTGGGTGGCTCAGCGGTTTGGCACCTGCCTTCAGTCCAGGGTGTCTTCCTGGAGTCCTGGGATTAAGTCCCACATCTGGCTCCCTGTGGGGAGCCTGCTTCTCCCTCTGCCTGTGTCTCTGCCTCTCTCTCTCTCTCTCTCATCTCCCTCTCTCTGTGTCTCTTATGAATAAATAAAATCTTTAAAAAAAAAATTCTCTACTTTTTGGAGGGAGATCAAAAGAGCTCATTTATATCTATCCCCACAGACAAAGTGTTGGGTAGCAAAACATATTTATCTATAATTTTCTTTTTTTTTCTTTTTTTTTTTTAATTTTCATATTTAAAAGATCATGGATCAATAAAAATCAGAACTACTTGGACATTCTTCATGTTGTTATTTAAAAGATATAGGGCAGCCCCGGTGGCGCAACAGTTTAGCGCCGCCTGCAGCCCGGGGTGTGATCCTGGAGACCCGGGATCGAGTTCCGCGTCGGGCTCCCTGCATGGAGCCTGTTTCTCTCTCTGCCTGTGTCTCTGCCTCTCTTTCGCTCTCTCTGAATAAATAAATAAATAAATCTTTTTAATAAATAAATTAATTAATTAATTAATTAATTTAAAAAGATATAAAAGAAGTCATATGATCTTCCAGGATGATTTCAGGATGAATTATTTTCAAGCCTACAGACTCCAGAGAAATGCCAGTGTTAAAATGTCAATCAATGGGACGCCCACGCTGAGCTAATATTATAAGCTCAAAAAACATTCTCATATTAAAAAGGGGGTAATGAGACCTGTGGTGTCCCCTTCACATGTTTACGAGGGTAACACAAAATAAGAGCTATGAAATCACTTCATGAACTATAAAATATAAAAGGCTGGTTTTATTATTATTACAAGTGAGAGAGGTTTGAATGTTTCCTAAAAGCAATCTAATGTCAAGTGCTTCCGTTAAATGTTTCAATGATTCAACTACTACAATGTTTCCAATGTTAAATTCAATATTCAAAAATGAAAATGCTTCCAGCCACTGGAGTCTAGAATGACTTCTACATCTTGTACGAGGCAAAATGCTTGTCTTTTGCTTCAACACTGTATATTCAAAGCAGATCATAGACACGTCACTGACAAAGATGGTAAAATAATTCTTAAAATTTTAAAAGTGACTAAGTTTGCTGTCATAGCCAATGCTGACAAAAGGTAAGGTACTGAATGTAGGTTACTGATATTTTTATTAAAATGAAGGATACACCCTACAAACTGCTTGGCTTATGAATTTGCTAAGGAATTTCCCATAATCTTAATTTGTTTTGACAATCTATGAATACCCTTTCTCAAAGATGACAAGCACGTTCCTTAATTTATGCCTATTTCTAACTGTGTAGTACTTTTCCTCTTGAGATTTTACAGACTGGTCAAATGAACTTTGACATCAAATTTCATTTTAAAAAAATGGCCACAAGTCTTAGAAAACAAGCTATAACGGACCTACATTGTTTTCTTATAAAGTCTGTGTTGCAAAGCATCAAATCTCTGAAGACCCTTAAAAATCAATATGCCATTTTTCATTTATATTTCTGCATTACCTAACAATGTAAAAGTAATTCCTGCAGCAAGATTGACTCCTAAGAGACTACAACTGATGCTGCACATAAGTGGTGTTCATTCTTATAGTGTTCAAGGATTTACTCATTTCTTTATTACAGTGTGCACTAAGGTATAATTATATTTTTCATTAGGGCTGATTTTTCTCACGGTTCACAAAACTTTATCTTATCTCTCTCCTACTGAAACATTTGCCAGAAACACTCAGTTTTTTATGAGGAGAAAATGTATACCAGCAGATTCTTGGTTAATTAACAAAAAGTTTGATTCATAAAAGAACTAACATGAAGTATAATTTTATTCTCAAACAATGACACTAATGATTACAAATCTACCGTAAAAAGTTCTGTCACAAGAATTAGTCCCTCCTATTAAATTATCCTAGTCCCAGAGCACCCCAGGTGGCTCAGTGGTTTAGTGCTGCCTTCAGTTCAGGGCGTGATCCTGGAGACCTGGGATCGAGTCCCACATTGAGCTCCCTGCATGGAGCCTGCTTCTCCCTCTACCTGTGTCTCTTCCTCTCTATCTGTCTCTCATGAATAAATAAATAAGATCTTTTTTTAAAAAAATAAATTATCCTAGTCCCTTTACCAGGGAAGCTAATCTGAATGGCACTGTGATAGGTATATTTTTATATCTGAACTGCACACAACAGAAAGTTTTTAACACTGATTTGTAGAGAATTACTTTGAACATTCCACCTTGACCAGTAATTATACTTTAAAAGAGACAAATGACAATTTCCATAAAATATAAAAGGCAATGATTTAAAAATAAGATCACTTAAAAAAGCTCATGAGCCCTTGGGGCATTCCCAAATAATAAAAATGGGGACTGCAAGGCATAAGCAAAGTTGTAGGAACCATGTTGTTGTGATTTACCACTGTATGGTCAGCTGTGAGCACTCAATAAAAATCTGTTGAATTAACTGTTGAATAATATTCCTTATTGTATCCTTGTTCAAAAAGGTAAGAAAGTATGTTATGCACTTTAGAGAAATAAATTGCATTAAAAATAAATAACATTTTGGGCAGCCCAGGTGGCTCAGCGGTTTAGCGCCGACTTCAGCCCAGGGCGTGACCCTGGAGACCCGGGATGGAGTACCATGTCGGGCTCCCTGAATGGAGCCTGCTTCTCCCTCTGCCTGTGTCTCTGCCTTTCTCTTTCTCTGTCTGTCTCTCATTAATAAATAAATAAAATTTAAAAAAAATAATAAAAATAAATAACATTTTGAACATGTAAACCCTAATTCCTAAAGGGTTAATAATAAATGTGACATTTATATGGACTGTCTAAAAGTCACACACTCTCCTTAAATGATTTGTAAGTGTTAATTTATTTGTCTTCTAACAATTCTGTGAGGTATCCCATATTACGATCACCATCCTTATTTTTAAATAGGTAAATTAAGGCACAGAGATCTTTCAGTAATTCACCCAAGGACACATGATTTGTAAATGGTAGAGTCAGTATTCAAACTCAGACATGTGGTTACAGATTCTGCACCCTAACCATTCTGGGACATCTTATTTTATCTTATCTTTTCACTTGGATATATTTACTTCTATGTAAAAAGTTTTCTATTTCAGATCTAAATGTTTTCACGTAGTACTTCTGTTACAGCTCCCTCTGCCCTGGAATTGTATACTATTTATTCCCAACCTGTGGAAAAGCCAAGATTTGAACAGAAGGTTTCTCCCACCAGGAGGCAACAAGGACATTTTTCAACTACTGCCCAGCACAGCTGAGTCATAGTGGAACATTGTTAAAGTCAATTCAGCCTTCTTCTGCCCACAGGGCATCTCGATGCTTTAATTCCTCCCAGGAATATAACGAAAGAGGGTGGTTACTTCTAATTCATAAATTACCAAATCCATTACAACTTCTATTTCCAATGAGGTTTCCTGTAGGTCTGCTGTGAGAAACATTCTTTATATCGTTTTTTCCATTTCCCCAAGATGCACACACTAGTTTTAATATTAGGACTGAGTGATAGCCACAAGGATCTCACTGTAGCTGACACAGGTTCCCAGACCAGGAGAGATCATTTTGACCTAAACATGTGGTCAGCACTTTTACCTTCTCATATGTATGGGGAATAAGACTGTGCGTGTGCTAAATAAGTGATCAATAGTTTACTGGATACTACACGAGGGCTCTAGAGACACTGGCGACAATAATATTAATAACTTAACAAGTCACTTACTCAGTAACAGGCACAACGTTAACTTAATTCTCCATCGCTGGGCCAAAGTATATATATACATTTTTAAGAGGAGGGATTTAGACAAGACAATGTCTGAGTTTCCTGCAAAATCCAGATAAAATCCAAAATTCAAAATTCTGAAAATGTGCATGAAGTGGGTTTTCCTATATAATTATAACAGATTTATGTCAATTTTCCCTCAGACTTGCTGCCTTTATCTGAAAAACAAAAATAATAAAACTTTCCTAATGATATGACTCTTATTGACAACAGGATGAGGGTTTGGACAATAACATCCCATTCTGCTTCCAACTCTTGGAGAGAAAGGCTATCACATCATATTTTATATTATTCTTTTAACATTAATAGTAGCGATTTTTATTAGATGCTTTCAACATATTTTAAGTAGGTTGAGAGCTTACCGATACCTTTTCAGAAACCATCTGTGACTTTTCTTATGCCTCTCTTTATTTCTTGTCCCATTCTCTCATGTGTGTGTGGTGGGGACACTCATTTTAGCCAACTCACTGACCTCAGTTTAGGACTTTCAGGCTGGTTCTAAGCACAGCTTCCACATCTAACTTTTGCTGGTTGTTGTTTCACACAATAGATTTCTTAGCTGGCAACTCTAACTCCAAAACTGGAAAGAAAAACCAAATACTTCAATCTGTATTTTATGTCAATATCCTTCCAGATTAAAAATTAGAATGTCAAATAATTTGGCAGATATTTAACTGAGACCCACTCCATTTGAATTTCTGCATAAAGTTATATTATTTTAGGTCTGTAAGCTTGATTATACATATCGAGTTTATTTTTATGTGATAAAATAGACTGTTTTTCAGATGTGTCTAAAATCTCTAAGCAACACAGATCATTAGTTCTCAATAATTTTTTTGCTTTTTAATTCTCTAGTACTTTCTTTTATTAACATGAAAGAAGAAAAGTCCTAGCTTCCTATGTTGATCTAGAATTCAGAAGAAATCATTCAAGAAGAAAATTTCTAATATTCATATAAATATGCACTACTCAAAAAGTAAAACCAACATAGATAGCATTTTAAAAACCTTAGAAAACAAAAGAGGAAAAGCAAACTAATATTGAACTGATAGTATTAAGGTAAGAAAAAAAATCCAAATTACAAGTTTTTTTAAGTGTGTCTAACCTTTAGAATTTACAGTATATCTCAGATTTTCCACAGTAGCCAGTTTCTCTAGCTCCCCAGTAAAAATTTTAGAAAACATGTGATTCAGACTACAATGACTCACAGTCATCAACATTTCAGTATAAATTGGGCCTGTTGACATATGTATCAGTGGAGTCTGGTTTGGGCCGCATTTTAAAATGTGGCTTCTTGGAAGGTAAAGAGCTAGAGACAGAGGAAGATCCACGAATAAGGGACATCAGTGAATTGTTAAATTCTAAACAACTTTTAACACTTATGTATAGGTTAACAAAACTCAGGTTCAAGTGAAAGCACTATTTGTCCTGAATGGCATGGGAGTGTTACATGAGTCTAAGGTTTGTTTCACTGCCACTCTTGCTAACATCACCTACAATTCTTTCATTCTGGTCATCACTGCCAGCATTTAGTGCTGCAGCCATTCCACATGCAGATTTTTTCTAAAAACACATTGGTGTATTTCAACTCAGATCCTTCATCACTTATCTGATTTACTGCCAACAATTCTACCCGCATATTGTATAGTAAAAAAAAAAAAAAAGAAGAAGAAGAAAAGAAAAGAAAAAAGAAAAGAAAAGAAAAGAAAGAAAAGAGGAAAGGGAAGGGAAGGGAAGGGAAGGGAAGGGAAGGGAAGGGAAGGGAAGGGAAGGGAAGGGAAGGGAAGGAAAGGGAAGGAAAGGGAAGGAAAGGGAAGGAAAGGGAAGGAAAGGGAAGGAAAGGAAAAAGAAACATAATAGCTTTGCATATTGAAATCCCTTTGCCCAGAAGGTTTCCATCCACGGTGGAGAATGAGACGATCAGCCCTATTTGTAGCAGTCTGTTTTGCATTTTAAGATGTCTTATTACCTCACATGCATGATTTGGCTAAAAACGAACTAACGTTCTTTTGAATTTCCTCATTTCCATGGAGTTGGAAGCTGCCATTCTTAGCAATCAACCCCCATCCACACTGCTTCAGTCTGCTTTATGGTGACTGAACAGAGGTTTCTCACAGACAGAGTAGAATATGCATATGAGTTGCAATTCATATAATTCCTTCTTGTTTCCTTTTACAGCTTTTAAAAAGCCCATATAGATGAGTTTTTTAGAGGATTTTTAGGACAGTGAAACTTGTCTATAAACTTGATACTATAATGGCAAATACATCATTATAATTTGTCAAAACTCACAGAATGTACAACACCAAGAGTGACCCTAATATAAACTACAGATTTTAGGTGGTATTGACATATCAGAGTGGGTTCATCAATGGTCACAAATGTACCATTCTGGTGGAGGGATGTTGATAATTACATGCATGTGTGGGGGCAGGGAGTACATGTGAATTCTGTATAATTACTGCTCAATTTTTTTTTTTTAATTACTGCTCAATTTTACTGTGCATCGGGCAGCCCGGGTTGCTCAGTGGTTTAGGGCCGTCTTCAGGTCGGGGTGTGATCCTGGAGACCTGGGATCAAGTCCAACATCGGGCTCCTTGCACGAAGGAAGCCTGCTTCTCCCTCTGTCTGTGTCTCTCATGAATAAATGAATAAAATCTTTAAAAAAAAAATTTTTTTTACTGTGCATCTACAACTGATCTAAAACATAAAGTCTATTTAAAAGGAGAACAAAATCTCTCATGTATTAGCATCTTTGCATTGCTGGGAGAAGTCACACTGTGATAAGACAAAACAGAAAAACAATGTAATTAAATGTTACCATCATTGTCATCATCATCCTCCTTGAATGTGAGAAAACTTTTGAAGGGAGGAGTAGGATATTAAACAAGATTTAAATAATGAAGCTAAGTGATGATTTTATGATCAGAGAGAAGACAATTTTAAGTATCAGCATTCCTTTTCAAAAGGGTGACCACATCTTTACAATAACTGTCTAGTTCACATGTTGATCAAAATTATTTCTAACATGTTGTCTTGATAATCTCTCTGATAGATTTTCAGATATGTACATTTTAGTTTGGAGTTTTAATGAAATTTAGAAAAATTAGGGAAAAATAGACCTTTCTTTGGCTCAAACCACAGCATCAATTCCTCTGAAAATATTCTTCAGTTTTCAGATGTCTATGAAAACAACTGCCTGAACTTTGCATTAAAACTGCTCAGGTATTAAACTGCTGAGAAAGCCTTTTAAAAGTAGAGTGACATCTTACGGAAAATATAGTTAATTCTGCTAATAGAAAATATATTCTGAAACAAAGATATAGTAAAATTGAAGCCTACAGGCCAAACAAATGGGCTAAGTTATATCTAGATAACCTTGAATTTGTAACTATGGCTTCCATGGTGAATTTTATATGCTAATGATAAAAAAATAGTTAAAGGTCTATACTTTGGGGACTAACAGGCATTTATTCAGAGATATTCTATTTATCAAACTGACAGACTCTACAGACTCTACTCTGCATCTGAAAGCAGCTGATTTCCTTCTGTTTTCCACTATTCCCTACCGAATTCTGAGAGGCACATTACAAACAAACCCTGTACTCGCCATGGCCTCTGTAGAGTTACATCTGTAGTGTGTTCCGCAAATTAATCTAAAATGTGATTTACAATAATTTCCTTTCTTAAATCAAGACAGGGAACAGGGAACAGCCTGGAGGAGGAAACTACCAACATTAGGAAGGTAATATTTTAGACCTCTGGCGGGAAAGAGACCTGTCCAATTTTACTTGATTAAAACCATGGAGCCATTTAAACACGGTTCCTGCATTAAAAAAGTCACTGAAAAATATATAAACCAAAGCTCATGTGCTTATATGACAGAGTCCTCATGGTCTCTATTTTTCAGGGACAAATTTAGCCCAACTGTCTTTCCATATAGCTTGACATGATCCTTGAAAACAGTGGGAGAACAGCTGGGAAATATGGATGACCCCATCCTTGTCTTGCAGGGATTGCAGGAAAGCACAATTCTACAGATTTATCTATTTTGTCTTAATTTCATCTACATGGAAATATACCCTTAAGTTTCATACTATTATACTGCAAATGAACATTAATTTCTTGGTGAATTTATTTACGCATTTACTTGTCATACTTCAATAATTTTCTTTTCATGCGTTCTCAGTGCCTATTACAGATGTGTGGCTCTCATCTATTTGAATTTCCAGAAGACAGAATAAAAAGACATTTAGATTCAAGGGAGGAATGGTATAGTACTGATTCCAGATGCAATGGACCAATTTTTAATCACCAGAAAATATCTGGTTATTAGAAAATAAATTAATAATTTTAGAGATGTACAATGTACAAAAAGCAGCATGGGAAAGGATCTGGGAAAGTACTTGTTCAATGCTCTCAGTTTTCAGGTGAGGAGCCTAAGGGTCAGAAAGGATAAATGACATCTTGAAAGTTGCAGGCTAGTTAACAGACACAACCAGCTCTCCTAATGCAATGTTCAACACATTCGGCCCACAACAGCATAACTAGATGATCATTTAAGGCCTGCAGAGTAGGAGCTTCAAATCTTAAACACCTTTTGTGCATGTTTACATTCACTCAGTGACATTTGTTTTTGCAGCCCAATGTTACAAACATAGTAAATACCAAGCAGGTGTGTAGGGCCTATGTGTAAGAACTTCAAAGCAAACCTGAGGTTCCAACACTATCAAAAGTCTTTAACTTTTGACTGTGCCCAGCCAAGGGAGCACTGATAAAGAGAATATTAGTTTGTAAACTGCTGGCTTACCAAAGCAAATCAGCAGAAATTAGAAATTTAGGTGGGTGTTAGTCTTTTTTTTTTTTTTAAAGATTTTATTTATTTATTTGTGAGGGGAGAGAGAGAACACAAGCGGGGGGCGGGGGGGTAGGGGAGCCCAGCAGACAGAGGGAGGGAGAAGCAAGCCCTTGGCTGAGCCAGATACACTGTGGGGCTCAATCCCCAGGACTCTGAGACCATGACCTGAGCAGAAGGCAGATGCATAACCAACTGAGCCACTGAGGCACCTCGGTGGGTCTTAGTCTTTATGCTAATAATTTAGTCACACATATTTTTAATTCATTCAACCAATATTTGCTGAATGTCTACTCGTGCTAAGTATTGTTCTGGACACACAGCACAGATAAGAGAGAGAAAGACAAGCCAAGTCTCTGCCCTCACAAAACTTACAATCAAGTAATGGAATAAAAAAACTAAACAGATGAACAAATGAACGAAATCATTTCAGTGCTACTGAGGAAGTTAAACTGGATGATAGTAATGGGAAAGGTTCTATTTTTAAACAGGTGATAGATGATCTATGATCTCTTTGATTAGAAGGAGGTAGCCATGTGAGAAGCAAGAAAAATATTCTAGGCAAAGGGAAAGGCTAAGTAAAAAGAGGCTCCGATGTGGGAATGTGTCTGGGGTTTGGTTGTACCACAGTTAGGCAAGGAGCAGCAGAGTGGTGAAAACACAGGCTGGAGGAGGGATCTGAAATAAGTTTTTTCATGCAGATAATATAAAGATGAACCCTTTTTTAGAAATGAGTCTGAATACCTCTACACAATTTTATTATTATTTTATTATAAACAGGCAAGACAAACCTCGGTATTAGGAAAGCCATAATGATTCTAAATCACATAGAATTTACTTATTCAAAATGAATACAAAAAATGAGACCCAAAGAAGCACTTAAATATGACTTTGCTTACAAGGGAAAAAAAAGTAGTTACAGCATTTTTTGTGTGTAGCTGGAATTCAGAACTGAAATCCACTTAAATCTGAATGGATCTACAAATAATACATGATCATCTGGTTTACCTTGTCTAGCAGGTTAACATTGGCCTCACCCATTACTATTGAATTAGTCAAATGACAAAATGTTCTTTAAACCATGAAGTATATTTTCTTTTTTATATTATAGCGTGTCATATTTGTTGTATGTAGAAAATACATATAATGACCAATGATGTACTAGAATGTATATACACAATCAATAATTTACTAGAAAATTAGGCAACTCTATAAGGTAAAGCATCCATGTGTATAAATACAAAGAAGACTGGGCTACCTGAGAGTCAAAGATATGGATCAAGCATCTGAATCCCAGTTTTGCAACCATTTACCTGAGTGATCAGGCCTCTATGAACTCAGGTCTCTCTGAAAAATATGCATTACTATACCTTACTAGATTCAAGAGACAAGGAAACAAGAATTTCTAAGTGTCTGGCACACAGATTAAATTCAATAAATTCTAGTGTTTCCCCCTGCTCCCCAAGCTGTTTTTCTAATAAAAAATAGTAACACTTAAAATATGGGACCTATACTCAGACAGACTTCATTTGTCTCTTTTAATCAATTTTCACATAAGAAAAAAAAAGGTAGGACAAAAGAACTGCTTCTAAAGCTCTTTATACATCAAAGTCTGAATTAAGACCTAGTGTTTCTAATTGTTCTGCTGCCTGGAAGCACCCCATTTTGACTGTCTAGCTTCTCCACAGCTTCTACTGTGCTTCCTTCAGCTCAGACATTAACACGTGCCCAAGTGCAGTAAATCACAGCTAATTGCATGTCTTAAATTAAAAGACAAAAATAATGCACAATTAATTGGGGGGAAATTGTCAGTTGGTGGATGAGTCTTGCTCATTACACTTTGTGCACAGGATGCATGCCAAGGGTGTGTTTCAGGCAAGAAGACTCAATCTGTGACACTGAGGGGAAGGTGCATGGCACAACCTTTCTGCAGAGCAGTCTGGTGCAAGGAATCACACGCTTCAGAATACTGACACTGCCACAGCAGCACACAGCTTCCTCTCCAAGGACGTTCAGTGCAGGACTGCAGTTGACAGCAAAATTTAGCAAGCACTAAAATTTTCATTGATAAGGGACTGAATAAATGGATGAGGTTTGCGCCTTTAAAGGAAAAATCTAGCTGTTAGAAATGATTTTTTTCATGTTTAACAATATGAAAAATTGTGCATGGCATATTCTTAGGTGAAAACTGTTTATAAAACAATATGTTTTGCAAAAGATAAGTGTAGAGGAGGAGGGGAAGGTACTAGGAAAAGAAACAAGGAAACATTTGCTCTGAATATCTCTAAATTTTCTAATTTTCTAAAACACTTCCTAAGCCTTTTAAAACTGAATTTCAATTTATTTCTGAACCTAAAATTATAACATATCTGTTTTAAAGATCCAAATGAATCTTTTAGGATGAACTTACCTGACAATTATAATAAAGATGTTGCCATAAAATTAAAAAACAATCCCCAGTAATCATTTATATATAATCACATTATACCCTTGGATACATAAACAAAATCAACTTTGTAAAATATATTTTATAAATATACAAGAAAACCATGTTCAATAGAATTATATGTTCAATGCAACTACTTACTCCAACATATACCTTACAATATATTAACACACCAGAAGAAAACCACTATAAAACCTTATTAATTTACTGATATTGACAAACTACAAAATATGCTCACAGCAAATCCAATAACCCTAAATTTGAAGAACTATAAATCTCTCCTCCACCCACCTACTCTTCCATTATTTTCTACTCTGTAATTGAAAGATTTTATGTCTGGCACCTAGTATTATTTTGATGCTAAAATCTGCAATAAACCACACACATACATACATACACAGAGTTTCATCATTTCTGCCAACTAGATGAGAAGAAATGACACTTTTGCAATATATATTCGTTATGCTAACTTTTGTTCTATTTCAATTTTAGGAGGAAAGAATATATAAAACCCAACAGAGTATATTCATTCCAAAGGTACTGAACAGTTCACTAACCTTGAAATAAGAAATAAACACTTCTTGCTCTTTTATTTATTGGAAGGTGGGGTGGGAAAAGATAATCATATTTCAGGAAAAACCTGTATCTCAACCTCAGGCATGTTTATGTCCCAAGGGTAATATTTCCATTCCATTCTTAATGGAACAAATTTCTAATCAGAATATGTATTCAAAAATAATTGAGGCAATGCAATGTCAACATATCATGCTGCCATCAGCATCCCCTGGTGCTGGGAATCAACTCGGCACCCTCTCTGCTGTGACCTAGCCCAGGCAATGCAGGAATGTCACACTTGATGAAGGGAGGAGAGCTAGCAGGGATGATACAATTTTGCCCCCATCTGTGTGCTCAACACAGAGTCTGGAGGAAAGCTTCAAAGCTGGAAGAGGCCAACCTGAAAACTTTAAGGGATGGATGACTTATTACAGAAAATTACAACTTTTCAGTCAGAATCAGTGTCTACTTCTGTAAAGTTATTGAAAATTCCTGAAACAGTCATTTCTGAAAAACATAACACTGGCCCTAGATTTTTAAATTATTAAAATGGTAGGGCAATATGTATTATTGAATATATGTATTGAATACATTTTGTGATGCCTCCTAAAGTCCAGAGGCTTAAATTAAGGTTTCTTTAAGTCTGACAATAGATTGATTATTGTTAAAGCAGGTGATGGGTAATGAGTTTTCCTTACACTCTCCTCCTATTTTTGAAAATATTTGACATTTGCATGATAAAAGGTGAACAAAATTAGGTTTCTTTCCATATATTTTATGCTAAAAATTTGACTGACTTTTCCTTTAGAAATATATGAGATCTGATTTATGCTTATGATTATTCAAGACTCTAAAGAGCAGTGTCAATTTTTTAAAAATCCATGAAGCATGATGTTGACCACTAAAAAAAAAAATTCCTTCAATCCTCAAAAAATTTTTACCATGATCTATAATGACAGAAGAAGCACACCTAAACAAATGCAATGCCACCATCTGCCTGGCATTCTCACAGTGTGACAAAATAGACTGGTAATTAACTGCTTTCCTACCGAAATCTGCCAGCTTTAACTCCCCCGTGTCACTGATCAGAAGGTTCTGTGGTTTCAGGTCTCTGTGCAAAATATAACGCTGGTGGATGTAAGACAGCCCTCGCAGCAACTGAAATAAAAACAACTGAAAAAATAGGGAGACAAGAGTTAAAATCTGAACACAGATAAATGCCAGTTTCTATATACAATCTGCCAAGTACTTGTATTTAGCAAAAATGGGTACCCATCACTAAATTTCCTACCCAAATTACTTAAGGAGAACATACATAAAGGTATGGAAATCCCTAGTTTAGTAACAAGTAAATCTGGAATTTTCTACCAACTTACTATGTCAACCCAGAGTGCCCTCCTCAGCCAGAAATCTATAATCCAATCTGCATTCTATAAATTAGGCAAAATGTAAAGAATCAATTCATTTTAATACCTGATTTCCTCAGGCTTATATTGATGCTAGAGACAGAGGGAAAAAAATCTATCCATAACATTATCAAAAAAAGCAGAATTTTTTTACCAAGTTTATGTAAATGTGCACATATTCAATTCCATAGAAATGACATAAACATGTTACCCAATGATTCACCCATTAACATGCTTTAAGGAATGGAAAGATAAGATGATTTCAATAATTAAAACAAAACAGTCACATGGCCCAATTAATACTACATTGTAATTATAATGCTCTTGCACATATGGCCACAGAGATTAGGCTGTCGCCTAAAGACAGACACGCACCTTTACTGATTACAGAGCAGACCCATCTGAAAGGAAACCAAAAACAGAGCAACCAAGAATTGAAGAGCAATATTTTTGAAGAAATAATTTTAGGAAATGATTGATGGTTTTCTATGTTTAGTTTCATATTGGATTATATCCAATATTTTTTTGATAATAATATAATGTGATTTTCAAGGGTTTCTAATATTCTGTTTATGAAAAGGGAAATGTTTATTTTATTTTATTTTATTTTATTTTATTTTATTTTATTTTATTTTAATTTATTTATTTATTGCAGGCTCCATGCCCATCAGGGAGCCCAATGTGGGGCTTGAACTCATGACCCTGAGAAGGAGACTTGAGCTGAGATCAAGAATCGTACACTTAATAGACTGAGCCACCCAGGCTCCCCAAAAAAGGAAATACTTTAAAATAATTCACTTCACAAAATAATCCTAATAATTTCTAGTTTTTAAAAATCAATCTTTTAAAACAAAAATAAAAACAAATGTTTTAAGTGCCATCGGTATTCGAGTCTACATAATTAGCTAGTGACAAAAAGCAGTTTCAGGGAAATGTGAAATGAGTTAGTTGTCCAAGACGGATGATATAAGGATTCCAGAATATTTAAATGGAAGAGATTGGCAAACTCCTCAAGGGCCCTGGAAGCTAGCATCTCTGGAAAATTTCCAACTAACAGGGGTGGGGAGTTGGGGAGGTGCAGCTACAAAAGCCAAGTAAACTTTTTACAGGGTGGATACCTTGAAATCACAGGAAGACAAATGCATTTCAGAATCTTTGTATGTGATGACATGCCATGGAGCAGCAAAAACCTACAATCATTATTTCAGAATCTAAGCATCACAAAGAAAAAGCCTGTTTGTTCTGTGTTAGCCTAGATTAAAGGAGTGGCTCAAGAACCTCAGAAAGCAAACGTCTCTCTAGACTCCTCCTCTCAATCCTTCCTGTGCAGCAGATGGAGAGACTTAACACCATCACCAGCAGCTTCCAGCTTCATTCTTTCCTCCTAATACCCCCTCCACCCCAAAGACTAAAGCTTACAATTTCTAAGAAAATCCATATTCCTTCAGTATAGAAGGGAGGAGGTGAGCAAATAAAGCTACCATGTGTTTTCAAAAGCTTAAAAACAGAAGGCAAGAGTAGACCACATAACAACCTTGATTTTAAAAAAATGGATTGTGGAAAGAAAGTTTTAGCCTTCTGAAAAGTACAGAAGTCTGAGACTTATCAGAATGTGACTGTCTATTTAACTGTGGCCATGAATTTTAGTTTAATACACAGCAAAGGCCAATTGCTGTTCTGTGGATGTATCACAGAATACAACCTCATTTAATCTCTGTAAGAACATTAGTGAAAGAGGTACTACTGTGATCTCTGTGTTCGTGATGGGGGAACTAACCACAACTTCTCAAAGTTGTACAGCAATTAAGTGGCAGAACCAGGACTCAAACCCCAGCAGTTTGATTCCAAAGTTCATGGTCTTAACCACTTCACTATAGGAATCTTGGCCAGACATCAACACAAGTAGACAAGATGTGGACATAGAAGCTACTTCCTCCAATACAGGATCAAGTCTAGGCAGATAATACCAAAGCCTTCATGGCTACTAAGTGAGCCCTGCTGCCAGCTGGGTGCTCAGACTTCATCATCCTACGCTCCCTGACTTCAAGTAATCTCACCCACCCCCACACACCAAGCACAGCGCTCTTCACGCCTTTACCTTTATTTTGCCTCTTTTCTGAAAAAGAAGCCCCCTCTCTCCATTGCTTGTGTGATTCTCCAGGTCTCATCTCAAGAACTGTTCCTCCCTGGAGCCTACTACTGTGACCACCTCCTCAGCCTTCACTCCCTCTACAGGGCGTGCGTCGGTGCTCCCCCTCTGTGCACCCAGGGCAGCCTCTGTACATGTCTACCACATATGCTATCATCCTGGCCCTCACAGATTGTGTGCCTTAACTATCTTCCTAACCTGGGTACACAGCTGATATTCCTATATCAGTACTGTGAATACTGAACTGAACTTTGAGACATTTGGATGAAGCAGATACAAAAATAACACATAGGAAACAATGCAATGGGATTTTCTAAGCATCAGGGTACAAGTGGGTAAATCAGGCATTCCTGAAAGGCTCTTTTTAAAATATCTTTACTAATTAGTGAAAATATATAATCCTCCTGCTAATACAAAAGCTATTCAAATTGGATATCATATTAAAGGAGATTAAGAATATTGGTGTCAGGGAAGGATGGGAGTACACACTCCGATTACAATTGTATACATGACTAATGAAGCCCAGACATGACAAATACAGCCCCAAACATGGTTATAGCCCAAACAAATTTTAGCTCTTCAAGCAATACACAAAGTTAAGTCAGAACAAATCTCCATAGAATGAATTCATTCAGGATTTATTAAGTGCCAACCATATGCCATGCCAGGTGCTGCCATGCAAGAGGGTTGCAAAGATGAATACGAGGTTATATGTAGTCCCTGGATTCCAGAAACTCACAGTTCATTGGGAATGGGAGACACACAACGGATGGCTACCACTTCAAGAAGTCTGCACTGTAACAGCAACACAAACTCAGTGCACTGAAGACACAGAGGAGGGAGGGTCTAACTAAAATTAAAAAAAAAAAAAATGTAGAGTTGATCCTTCCATAATATAAAGAGCAGCCTGTGGAAGGGATAAATCACAGGAATCTTGTCCCTCTGAACGCAGAATTCATCACACATAAAATTTTAATAGGAAACCAAATTGAGCAGTCACTAGATGCATAAGTTGAAATGATGTGTTAGATGACAGACCTCTTGCTATCCTGAGGGAAAATATCAAAGCAACCAGGCAAGTAGGTCACTAGATAAATTAAGAAGATAATCCCAAATAAACGAAAAGACAGTATATGAAACTATAACCCTACCAAGTCACTATCATAAAAGTAATGGTAGCAGGGGGACAACGGTACACTTCACTAAACACAGTAGAAAAGCTGGTGTTTTAGAAACAATATTTTGCTGTGCTGAAAAGAATATGCACTGCTAGCTGAGGGAAGACTGTGAAGAAGTGGTGGTCATGCTCAGTTAAATAGAATGGAATAGTCTTTGGAAATGTCTTGAGAACTCATGTCTTGGGACTCTCTTCTGCCAAACAAGCAGGCAAATACCTAACTTTCATATCAATTTTTGAGAAAGCCATTTCATTTGGCTATATAAATCACCACACAATAAGCTACACTTGATCTTTTTTAAAAATTATTTAAATTCATGCTACACTGGCTCTTATTTTTTAAATTTATCTATTCTATTCTATTAATTTATTTATTATTTAATTAATTTATTTATTTGTATTCATGAGAGACATATAGAGAGAGGCAGAGATATTAGGCTAAGGGAGAAGCAGGATCCCCACAGGGAGCCCGATGTGGGACTCCATCCCGACCCTGGGATAACGCCCTGAGCTGAAGGCAGATTTTCACCAACTGAACCACCCAAGCGTCCCTAAACTGGATCTTTTGAAAATCAGAAGACACTATGAGAACAAGAAGGATCACCAAAGAGGGGCCACATGCAGAGAAAAGAGTAAAAATCATCTTTGGTATTTGCTAATACAAATTGTAAATACCGATGGAATCTCAGAGACTGAAAAGACTGATACTAATGGAAGACTTACTCTAACTGAAAAGTTGTTCGAGTACTCTTACGTGTATCATTAAATCCTTTCCATCAATCATCCTGTATTTTTTTCTTTTCTTTTAAATAAGAAAACTAACCTATAAAGGCACAAGAAACTTACTCAAAGTCATCCACTCATCACACAGCACTTGTGAACTTTCCATTATACCCCATCACTTTAAGTGAGGTTGATGATAAATGCATGGATCAATAGAGATATATACCCATTATAATGAAAGTGCTTTAAGTAATTGAATCCAAGTTTGTGAAAGTTTCAATTAGCATCTTATATAATGAGTATATGATTCCTGCATTTGTTTTTGCTATTTAAAATCTTCTCAGAAGTTAAGAACATGGCTCTAGGTACTAAAGCTGGTTAAGTATTAACAACAGATGTGAAACTCTCTTCCCATCTTCCTATTAGGTAGAGATAACGTCTTCCTACAAATACAGTGTCACCTCAGGATATTCTCTTCAACTTTATAAAAGAAGATTCCTCCAAATTCTTCAATATAATCACTGAGGATTTATACTCTAGTTTGAATATGTTTACTTTCTGCAGTACAAACCCCAATGGGAAAATGCCTTAAATAGCAATGATCTGATGAACAGGAACATTTTTGCCAGCAGCAGATCTATTTATAGCCCAGTTGTCTTGTCATCCCTGGCAGGAATTTGCTCATATTCATCAGTGCCATGGTATATACTTCTTGGGGATAGCCTTTAATACTTCATCTATTCCCTTATGAAACTTTTTAGGTTTTAAGTAGGTTAAAAAAAAATCAAGGTAAGGCCTTTCATCAAAACTTTTTAAGTTGGTAAAAGGCACACATTTTTGGACTCAGTAAGTTTTATTACTCAGAAGAATTAATGGCATTTGCAGTAAGCAACAAGATTTATATTCCCTTCTCTTCCTAAGTCTATAGATGTGTGATCAGATATTCTTTACCTCAACGTTTACAGTCATTAGGGTCTATGAATGGCCTGAAATGCATGCATTATTTAATATATGTGGTCCCACTTAATACGAGACTAAGCACAGGGAACATCATACAGATTTTCATGGGTCAATTTTCCTTAAGGAATAACTAGAGTCTTTTGGGGCTGACAAGAGGCTTATTAGAAGTATTAGCAATGACACTATGTCTTACAGTATATAACCAATTCTTACAAAGACACTTAATGTACTTTTTTGCCACCTGTGAACCAAGTTTAACATCTTCGGATCTTAAATTTCTCCTCTTGAAAATGACTGATTGAGTCTTAGATAATGACTTTAATACTCATTCATATTGTAATGTTATATCATTTCATAATTTTTTGAATAACAGAAATGGAAGGGACTCTGCAAATAAGAGAACTATAATAACTGCCATTTACTAAGTGCTTACAATGACATTGTGCTAAGGGTTTTATATTCGTTTAGATAATTTAATCCTCCCAACACCTCTACCAGATAAATGTTATTATCCTGATTTCACAGATTAAGAAACAAAGGCTCAGAAAAACTAAATGAATCGACCAAAGGGCTACATAACAAGTAAGATGTAATACTAATATTTTAACCCATTTTTGTCTTGCTCTGACACCCACAATTAAGAGTACTGCTTGTGTACTGTTTGATTTTTTTTTAAAGTATGTGTACTATTTGATTAAAGTAGCTATACATGGTGTGAATCTAAGGCTGGAAAATATGACAATGGCAAATAAACCAAAACTGTACATGGGTAATAACTACTTCAAACAACATGGCCCATATTTAACACTGTATTGTTCAAAAAACCCAAAGGCTACACAAGCATGAAATTACCCAGATATCAAACTTTCTAGAGATGGAAAATGATTAGAAACTTTGAGATCACAAAAATTTGATTAATGTCAAAATATTTTACAATATACAGCAGATAATGGTTTCATTACAGTATTAGGTCATCTTCAATTTTTAAAGACCACAGTAGGATTCATCATGATTCATTCCATTTAGGTGAGTCTCAAATGTGCAAATACCGAATCCTAATTTCAAATACAGTGTACAAAATTCATCTTAAATAGTATCTATCTTACAAAACACCATTGCAGTATCATGTGTTAAATTTTTCGAAAAGAATTCTTAGAATACTATACAGAGATGTAAGGGAGACAAAAATAAAACCCCAGATATTCAGGATCCCTGGGTGGCACAGCGGTTTGGCGCCTGCCTTTGGCCCAGGGTGCGATCCTGGAGACCCGGGATTGAATCCCACGTCAGGCTCCCGGTACATGGAGCCTGCTTCTCCCTCTGCCTATGTCTCTGCCCCCCCCGCCCGTGACTATCATAAATAAATAAAAATTTTTTTAAAAAACCCAGATATTCAATATTATGGACACTGTGGACACTCTTGACAATGTAATGTATGCTACTGGGACAGTGTAAAATACAAATATCCATGCCCAGCCATCAGGCTGTAGACGTACAGTCTTTTGCCATGTACTACAGAGAGGTGTAGTTCTTGGAAACTGAGTCCCAGGACTAATTTATCTTGCTGCTTTGTATCCTTTTTGAGATCTTCAGTTCACTTTTCCTCTTCTTTGTTTCACTCCCTCAAGGTCCTGAGATATATAACACTTTATCATTTATAATGAAACAGTTATTGAAATTATATTCCCTAAGATATTTACCCTTAATATCTTATTCTTAAAGATGATAATTTTCTGGAGAGGAATAACTCCAACAATGAGGATTTTGGGTGTTTGGGCAAGCTCCTGTAGGGAAAGACCGAGCACACGTTCTGTGATCTTTGAGTATACCAGGGAAGCTGGCCTCCTATTCTGTCCTCTCTTCTGTCCTCCACCCAGGGGCAGATATCAAACAAGGTGTTGTTCGAGGCACAGAGGCATCCACCTGGAACACGTAGATTGAAACCACGGGAACCGGAGTTGGGATACTTAGAAGGAGTCAAATGAGGTTTGAAAGATCTTTGTTTTGTCAAATTCCTTGAAAGAAGCTCTAATACAGTAAGTAGGTTTCCAAGTTATTATGGTTTGTGTATATGATGAAGCAAGTTGGTAGGGCTGAGGATGAGAACTTTCCCTTTAATAAAGTTGGTCAACAGCCTAAAATTTGTGAAATGTATGCTACTTTCCTCTAACTAAAGGGTCATTCTTTTTTTACACACAATGGAAGGTAATAAATGAAGTTTAAGATGGTTTTACTGACTTTTTTAAAAAAATAGATTTTATTTTTTTTAATTCATGAGACACACACAGAGAGAGGCAGAGGCAGAGACAGAGGAAGAAGAAGTAACAGAGATCCACACAGGGAGCCTGTTATGGGACTCGATCCCAGGATCACAACCTGAGCCGAAGGCAGATGCTCAACTGCTGAGCCACCCTGGCGTCCCGGTTTTACTGCTTTAAGTAACATCTAAAACACTAATCAATATGAAGTGTCTAGTATCAACTGATAAGACTAATACAACTTTTTTAAAACGGAAAGAGAGCCCAGAAATAAACCTATGCTTACATGGCCAATTAATCTATGACAAAAAGAGGCAAGTATATACAGTGGATAAAAGACAGTGTCTTCAATAAATGGTGCTTGAAAACTGGACAGCTATTTGCAAAAGAATGAAGCTGGACTACTTCCTTACACCTCAAAGTGGATTAAAGGCCTAAATGTGAGACCTGAAACCATAAAATTCCTAGAAGAGAACGAAAGCAGTAATTTCTTTGCCACTGGCTACAGAAACATTTTTCTAGATATGTCTCCTCAGGCAAGGGAAACAAAAGCAAAAATAAACTATTGGGACTATGCCAAAATAAAAAGTTTCTGCACAGCAAAGAAAAGCATCAACAAAACAAAAAGACGACCTACTGAAATGAAAGCTCATATTTGCCAATAATATATCTGATTAAGGATTAATATTCAAAATATATAAATAATTTATACAACATGAATCCCCCTCAATCTCAATTAAAAAATGGGCAGAGGAGTTGAATAGACATTTTTCAAAAGACGACATCCAAATGTTGAACAAACACATGAGGAGATGTCCTACATCACTCATTATAACTGAAATGCAAATCAAAACCACAATGAAATATCACCTCATGCCCATCAGAATGGCTGGAATCAAAAAGACAAGATATAAGAAGTGTTGGAGAAAAAGAAACCCACATGCACTGATGGTAGGAATGCAAATTGATGGAACCACCATGGAAAAAGTATGGAGAGTCCTCAAGAAATCTAACAATGCAACTGTAATGTTATCCAATAATTCTACTACTGGGTACTAACCCAAAGAAAATGAAAATAATAATTCAAAAAGATATATGAATCCCTATGTTTACTGCAGCATTATATATAATAGCCAGGATATGGAAGCTACCCAAGTGACCACTGATAATAGGTAAAGAAGAAATGGTGTATATATACACACACACACTGGAGTATTACTCAACCACAAAAAAATAAGATCTTGACACTGGTGAAAACATGGATGGACCTAGAGGGTATTATGCTATGTGAAATAAGTCAGTCACAGAAAGGCAAATACCATCGAATTTCACTTATACGTGGAAATCTAAACAAAATAAAGAAGCAAACAAAAACCAGAAACCGACCCACAAACAGGAAATTGGTGGTTGCCAGAGGGGAGGGGAGTAAGGAGATGGGCAAAATCCGTGAAGAGGAGTGAGAGGTACAGGTTTCCAGATAAAAACACAATAAAATTACAATTAAAAAAAAATGAGAGAGAGATGCAGACTGAAAAACTGACAAAGGTGATAAATCTCGAGTGTAAAGCTCTTAGAGAAAGCTCACATACATAAGCTATTACACAGAAAAATAAATTTCAAATGGAATGCATTTGGATACAATGATCAGCCTCTCTATATACTCCCAGAGAGGTCTCAAATAATAGGAATGGATACATTAATGACAAAATATCTATGAAAGATGTACTGGCTAGTCACATGAAGGTTGTACTGTCCAAAAAAATCAGAAAAATCTTTGGCAATGTGTACATAACTCTATTACTCAGGCTAATTTCCCTCCTGGGTCATCATGTTTGTCTCGGAAAACATGCAAACAAAGGGGTCAAGTGCAGGATCCTTCTTCAACGGGAGAGACGCAAGGTGAATGTCTTGAAGCTTAAAACCCAGGAGGATGTACTCCCACGAAGCACTCCCCAAGCTGGGTGATTTCATCTTACAATTATCTTCCATCTTACAAAATATCATATGGCATACTTCCAATGATCATATTTCACCAATCTTTGGGGTGATTTCTTTTCAGTTAGGTTTTAAAGCACTTCTTAGAAAGACTGCCGTTTAATTAGCTGCCTTGATTCCTTTGTCTGTTCCAGATTGTTATAAGCAGATCGACAGATGATGCCAAAGATACAAAAGGCATGATCTGAGCAAGCGGCCCACATTAGAAATTCACTACTGAGACTCCTGAATGTCCAGCACAACATGAATCAGCACATGGAGTTTTACTTTCTTTTATTTACTTCTTTTATTGTTTCTTTTATTGTTAATTTTTCACTTTCTAGATATGCAAGATTATTTTGTTATAATAAAAATGTTCAAAAGAAACCTGGACAGGAATAGCTTCATGAAATAATCATATTTCCCAAAATACAGAATGAGAAAAGGCTTTATATATTCACAGTAATGCATAGTAAGAAATCATTACCAGCTAAATGAGAGTTCTAATGCAGAATATGGAGAAAATCAGGTGTTATCTGATTTCTATTTGAACATTAGAAAGCCTCATTTAAGAATCCATTCTCAGTGCCATCTGTATAAGACAATCTTAATTTGGCATAACATTATTCTGTCTGTTATACACCTGCTTGTCCCCTGGACTATGAAACAAAAATAGCAATTTTTCAAGCATAATAATCCTCATATCTTTTTAATTAATATAGATGTTGAAATAAAAAAAAATAAAACTCAGCTTTAGGCCAGTAGGATTTCAGATATTTCAGAGAATAAGGCACAGTATTCATAATTATTTTGATTATTTTGGTTTATCCCACAACAATTCAGTTTAAAAAGTGCAAGTGCATTTTTACAAGGAATCTTCTAGAAAAACCATTAAGATAACATGGAAATGAAGGTACATTACAGAAAAACACAGGAAAATTCAATGTCATCATGGTAATAAGATTCATGCATTTACATTTCTAGATATCAGCTGGAGACAGCATCAATTAATCTTTTTTTTCATGAACCTTAATTTTAAGTCTCTCATGATTATCAATTTTTAAAGAATACATAAAACACTGAAAGAAGGATAAAATTTAGACTGTCCTAGTCATTTTCTTTACCTCAATGATCGATATGTAAATCACTGAGAATTATAAATTGAATACAAGTTCTGCACTCAACTCAACCAAGACAGCCAAAACCTAATAAAATTCATAGTGAATGGCTTAAAAGGGGGAAAAAATAAACTACCTTCCCCCCAAAATTCTAACCAGTTTCTGACATACCAATTATGTCCTAGCAATTGGTTGCTATACCTTTAATCATCATAAATATTTATAACAAGGACAATGTCCTCAGGCTTTTGATTTAGATTTTAAATTGCCCTCTAAGTAATTAACTGCTAAAATTACCCATTTGTCTAAAATTGATACTATGCTAAGAAACAAACCATTAGTTAATAGTGAATATTTATTTCACAATGTCATATTGAGGATAGACACATTTTGTGGGCAAAATAGCACAGTAATTCTAGAAATTTAGTTAACATTGACAATTTTTGTTATGAGTTTATTCCAGTATTTACAAGGAATATGCATCAAGCAAGATAAAACTTTAACAGATGTTTTGCTGAGGATTAGTACAAAATCACTGAGAATATTTCATGCTTTGTTATGAAATCACAAGTTATGTACCATTCCAGGTGGGGGTTTTTTGCCCCTCTGTTTTTCAATGACACATCATCTTTGTAATGCTTGAAAATTTTTCTGGTTCACACTAAAGAATAATCTCAATTCTTAGGTACATGACATCCCACATTATTACCATAAACAATGATATATGAAGTCTAACCAAAAATATGTACATTTTTAGAACCAAGATAAATGTTTCACATATATTGTCATGCTGCCCAATAACTTAACTAAAAGTCCAAATTGCCAGATTTAGAAGCAAAAGGATTTGATCACTGTACTTTCCTTCTGTTCATCATGAATATTCAGTATTTATGGCATTGCAATCATTTAATGATCTAGGAGCTATTTAGGCAAACACAGCACTTTGGAATTATTAAAGAACGTGCTCTTTTAAACATAAAAGGTTATCTTGCCTGGTTTTCACACCTCCTTAGATTTACAGAGAACCATTACAAGGTCTTATTTTAGCTCAACTTTTTTTTTTTTAATTGACTTCTAGCTCAGCATTATGAACAGCTGTTAACTTAGTAAATATTATTCTTATGTTCTTCATTTTGCATTCATAGATTTAGGTGACAATAAATATCACATAAAAAAAAGGTAATACATCAAACAGAAATACTCATGGGACATCTGTCATTATGTCATAGTCAGACTTCTTTGAGAATAATATCACCTGCGGTGCAGATCCTAAATGTAACCCTGGAGGAGTGCATTGTGTCTAAGCAGGTGAAGAAAAGCTAGCACATAATTAGGTGAGTGGCCTCCCATGGAAACCAACATGGTAATAAGGGCCGTCTGCTTCCACGCACTGCAATTCAGATGCCAAAACACAGGCATTAACAAGCTGCATTCTATTTTTTAACTTCCCACACCCTCAGAGAAGGTTTAAGTATTATCTTCAATATGAAATGATGACAAACCTATGTGACTGAGTGCATATAAAGTCAAATAAAAAGCTAATTACAGTAATTTAATGTATTAATCATGCGGCGTAGGGAAAAGAATATTCGACAGAGTCAAAAAGCCCTTTTGAGGATGCTAATCCTGGAAGGAGCTTGCTTGGTTACAATAGATTCACTTAAAAAGGTGTTTTTCTTTTTTAATTATACCAATAATTAATATTTAAATTATTGCCATTGTGTAAATGTTACTTATATTTGAACCATCAAGTTTACTATGAATACTTTTCTTCTGCCCTACACAAGGATTTGTTTTTCCTGGTGTTAGTGATGATCTAGTTCTTTGGTTTATTGGCTTGTTTTCCTTCATTTCATTTTCTTTGCGGTTACTGTTAATTCAGTGCCAAACTCATTTCCCATCTTGGAAATCTGCTCAAATATGTTAGGTATTCTACCTACAATTTCCTCTTCTTCAATATCTCTCCTAGAAACTTTTGATCTGCTCCAATCGAACCAATGGATTCTCTCTCAATTTGATGCGTAACTGTCACCCTGGGATTCTTTTCAACATGGTTCTGAAAATCTCTTGCGTCTCTCTCATGTAGTAGCCTCTGTTACTGGTTTTGTCTTCTCTACCTTGGTTTATACCCTGAATTCTAGTGGAGTACATCCTCAAGTAGCTTCTCGAGAAAGGATGCCAGGGTGGGCATAATTTTCAACTCCTTCAACATCTAAAAATAATTATTTTACCCTCATGCTTACTTGACAGTTTGTACAGAACACTACGGTTGAGAGAATAGGGTTTTTTTTGTTTTGTTTTTTTGTTTTGTTTTGTTTTAAGTAAGTTCTACATCCATCATGGGGCTTGAACTCATTATCCTGAGGTCAAGAGTCAAATGCTCTACAAATGAGCCAGCCAGGTGCCCCAAAAGAATAGTTTTAAGTCTGAATCATTAAGCCACTGCCCCATTCCTGTCTCCCTTTCAGTGTTGCTACTGAAAAGTCTAATGCAGCTGTGATCCTTGGTCCATCACAGTAAAGCTGTTACTTTTTGTAGGATTTTTCTTTGAAACCAGTGTTCTGAAATTTTGCAGTAAGGAATCTTATTGTCAGTCTATTTTCATTAAATGTTATGGGCATTTAATGGACCCTCTTCATCTTGAAATTCACATCTTTCACAGCTGGAAATTGTGTAGCTTAATGATTATTACTTTACACAATTCCCTCCTGTCTATTTTCTCCAATTACTCAGATATTGGATACCCCACACTGGACCTCTTATTATTTTTTTTTTTTGATACTTTCTTTTTTCATTTTTTAGATTTGTGTTTTAATGCTATATTTTCTGGCATACTTCTTCAACTTTATCGTTCACCCTTTTTTGTTATTTTTTGTCATCATATTTTTAATTTCTAAAGCAACTTTCTGTTCACTAAGTTCCTCTTCTTAAAAGCAGCCTATCATTCTTGTTTTATAGATACACGATTATTCTTAAATCTCTTTGAGAATATTGATAACTTTTTTATTTATTTATTTATTTTTAAAATTTTTTTATTTATTTATGTATTATAGTCACAGAGAGAGAGAGAGAGGCAGAGACACACAGGCAGAGGGAGAAGCAGGCTCCATGCACCGGGAGCCCGATGTGGGATTCGATCCCGGGTCTCCAGGATCGCGCCCTGGGCCAAAGGCAGGCGCCAAACCGCTGCGCCACCCAGGGATCCCCTGATAACTTTTTTAGAGTCTTCTTTCTTACCTTTCTCTAATTAATGCACAACTTTGCTACTTCCAAGTTACTTATTTGTCAAAGGAGGGTCTTCACTATAGATTAACCTGGATTCTTCAGGTCTATTCTTCTGGACTGGTCAGATTCTCCACAAAAGTCTCTTACAATTTTCTACCTTCAGATCTGGGTCTGACACCTGTTTCTAGAAGCACCACAGGCCAGACTCTGTCTCTCATGCTCTTCCCTATTGTACCCACCCACCCAGCCCCTGCCCATGTCTCTACCTCTCTCTGTGTGTCTCTCATAAAATAATAAATAAAATCTTTTTTAAAAATCTGATTCTAATTCTAGGAGATGAGAAAAGAGAGAGAGAGAGAGAGAGAGTGTGTGTGTGTGTGTGTGTATATATACATATATATTTTTATTTTTTTTTTTAAAGTTTTGCAGGTGATTCTGCCATGGAGCCAAATCTGAAGACCTTCAAACGACTACGGAGGTTTCTTATACCTTTAAATATTCCAAGAACTGAGATTGTCCAGTGCATCTTGGCAAATCCTCAAGGAGCCAAGATTTTCAATAGCTATGGGTAAAGACATACCATATATCAATATATTTTGCTGACTTTCAATTATTCAAAAAGACATAAGAAGAGGTAAATCATACTATGCTCTTTTAAAGGCAAAAATGTAGTAGAGCATCCATCTGTGACCACATCAAACAACTTCTGAGTGCGTTTAATTCCTGCTCTATATTACTAATATCCACTCACTGTGGGTGTTGCATCTAATTTTTGACATTATTTCTCTGCCAGATGAACAATGCATTAAACCATTAAGTTTCTCACCACACCCCAGGAGGTATTAAACCAAGTTTACTGCTATGGCACAACTGGGAACAGGAAGCAAACACAATATATCTGAAGTACATTTAATGACCATGGAATAAGAGAAAAGCTTGGATAAGAGCTTTGGAAACATGATTTCAAGGAAGTACAAACTAGTTACTGAAAATAGCCATGTAGATCAATCTCCTCATAACCATTAGGAGATAAAGGAAGAGTAAAATGTAATGGAAGAAGCAGACCTTACAAATGCCACAAGAATCATCAGTGACCCTGGCCTGAAGATAGTGAACATGGTGATGCTTTGTGAAAAAAGCATTCTTCTTTGTTTCACCGACAAAATCTTCCACCAATACTTGCCCACAAGTAATGGCATACAGAGGTTGGTGAGAAAACCAAACAAAAATAAAAATCGAGTGATGCCATGGTTTTTTTTTTTTAAATATTTTATCTATCTGTTTGTGTATGTATGTATGTATGTATGTATGTATGTATGTATGTATAGAGCGCAAGAGTGTGTGAGCAGGAAGAGGGGCAGAGGAAGAGAGAAAGAGAATCTCAAGCCAACTCTGTGCTAAGTGCAGAGCCTGATGTGGGGCTCAATCTCACAACCCTGAGATCATGACCTGAGCCATAGTCAAGAGTTGTACGCTTAACTCCCCAAGTGCCCTGCCATGGTTTGTTTTTTTTTTTAAGGTTCAGTCAGGGCTTTAATGCCAATCCTGTCACTGAATTTGGAAGTCAGGAAGTCAAAGTTTTCTCAGAGTAGCTTCTGATGTCCACTGAAGCTGGCAGGCCCCTGGGTACCCCCTGAAGGTTTCACTAGCTGGGCTCTCTACAGATGCTCAGGGATAAGGTAAGAAACAGGAGTATAGATGTACTATACTGTTGGTTTTTAATCCAATCAACCCTAAGAAGAGAACATTTAATGTGTAAATGAGACAACTTGAGATGTTTTACTGTTTAGGAAGAATAAGAACAAAATTATGTTCATGTTATGATATTAATGTTTGGAGTTGGACTTAAACGTAGCAAGATTAATAAGACAAGTCTTTCCATGTGTCAAAATTTCTTCTCCAATCTACCTACTAAAAACTATATCAATGGGGATCCCTGGGTGGCGCAGCGGTTTAGCGCCTGCCTTTGGCCCAGGGCGCGATCCTGGAGACCCGGGATCGAATCCCACATTGGGCTCCCGGTGCATGGAGCCTGCTTCTCCCTCTGCCTGTGTCTCTGCCTCTCTCTCTCTCTCTCTGTGTGACTATCATAAATAAATAAAAATTAAAAAAAAAAAAAATTAAAAAAAAAACTATATCAATGGATACTGATTTTGAAGAAAAATGAAATAAAAAAATTTAAAAGATATCTATCAATAAAACAAAACAAAAGCGCATAACAAAAAAAGAGCTATATGAAACAACAGACTGTATATACATATTGATTCTGTTATTTATCTATAACACAATGTTTTTTTAGGGCTGCTACAAGTTCATGCATTTTAAAATAATGCAACATAACTGGCCACTGTGAAAATCCTCATTATTAATGCCACAAATATTAATAAGCATCTGTAACTTATTAAAAATAAAATCAACAAGAGAAAAATAGACAATATATAAGAACAGGCAACATAATTACAATTGGTCAAGAAATATGACAAGGAACTCAATGTTACTAGCAATCAAGGAAATACTAACATAAAAGATATTCCAATTTTGCTCATCAGAATGACAAAAATTTTAATGACTGGTAATAGTCAATGCTTACTAAAGTAGAGAAAAACAGTGCTCCTATAATTTATAACCTCGTGGGCAAATGTTCCAGTGAAATTCATTAAAACTGAAGTCATATCTCTCAATAAAGAAAGTCCATTAACTGATCTACAAAAGAAGTACAAATGTAAAGGTTTTATGCTATCATTTACTCTAGAATCATTTATAATAGCAACATTCTGGAAACAACACAAGATCTATGAATAACAAAGATAAACTCAAAATGGATGAAAGATCTAAATGTGAGACAAGAGTCCATCAAAATCCTAGAGGAGAACACAGGCAACACCCTTTTTGAACTCGGCCACACTTCTTGCAAGATACATCCACGAAGGCAAAAGAAACAAAAGCAAAAACGAACTATTGGGACTTCATCAAGATAAGAAGCTTTTGCACAGCAAAGGATACAGTCAACAAAACTAAAAGACAACCTACAGAATGGGAGAAGATATTTGCAAATGACGTATCAGATCAAGGGCTAGTTTCCAAGATCTATAAAGAACTTATTAAACTCAACACCAAAGAAACAAACAATCCAATCATGAAATGGGCAAAAGACATGAAGAGAAATCTCACAGAGGAAGACATAGACATGGCCAACATGCACATGCGAAAATGCTGTGCATCACTTGCCATCAGGGAAATACAAATCAAAACCACAATGAGATACCACCTCACACCAGTGAGAATGGGGAAAATTAACAAGGCAGGAAACCAGAAATGTTGGAGAGGATGCGGAGAAAAGGGAACCCTCTTACACTGTTGGTAGGAATGTGAAATGGTGCAGCCACTCTGGAAAACTGTGTGGAGGTTCCTCAAAGAGTTAAAAATAGACCTGCCCTACGACCCAGCAATTGCACTGCTGGGGATTTACCCCAAAGATACAGATGCAATGAAACGCCGGGACACCTGTACCCCAATGATTATAGCAGCAATGTCCACAATAGCCAAACTGTGGAAGGAGCCTCGGTGTCCATCGAAAGATGAATGGATAATGAAGATGTGGTCTATATATACAATGGAATATTCCTCAGCCATTAGAAATGACAAATACCCACCATTTGCTTCAACGTGGATGGAACTGGAGGGTATTATGCTGAGTGAAGTAAGTCAATCGGAGAAGGACAAACATTATATGGTCTCATTCATTTGGGGAATATAAATAATAGTGAAAGAGAAAATAAGGGAAGGGAGAAGAAATGTGTGGGAAATATCAGAAGGGAGACAGAACATAAAGACTCCTAACTCTGGGAAACGAACTAGGGGTGGTGGAAGGGGAGGAGGGCGGGGGGGTTGGGGTGAATGGGTGACGGGCACTGAGGGGGGCACTTGACGGGATGAGCACCGGGTGTTATTCTGTATGTTGGTAAATTGAACACCAATAAAAAATGTATTTATTAAAAAAATAAATAAATAAAAATAAATAAAAAGTAAAAAAAAAGTTGAAAATTATGGTTCATAAGTACTATAGACTCATATGCAGTTATTAGGAAAACTAAACTACATAGTCATACATTGATTTTAAAGGATATCCTTGACATACTTTTAAATGCCATACAATAATATATATCACTTTTATAGAGCAAAATAAACACACACAAAATACTATATGTACATAAATGCTTTTACACGCAAAGGGAAAGGTAGTACAAAGAAAAGAAGGCGCCTCTTGCTCAGAGTGGTGTAGATAGATAATGGGAAGAAAGGGACAAAATTCTACTTTATGTACATCCACGGTATTCAGTTGATTCTCAGGATCACGAAATGTAGCCATTTGAATTATTAAATGTGAGTACATGATTAAACCTTCAGATATAACTTTTTATCTTCTGACTCTCTCACATATGTTAACAAAGAGTCTCGTGTTTGAAGTGTGAAATTCTGAGACACTTCCAAGATGGCTGCTCAGTCAAATATTAAAAAAATGTAGTCCTTTTGACACGTAGTAATTCAATTTGTAGTAGAAGAAATGAAGGAGAGCAATAGGAAACCATTTTTATCTGTTTGTACATACAAATGAAAAAATACATACTATAAACTCACCATAACACTGTTTTGGATCATAATATTGCATATTGAAACTCCCTGATACTTTAGCATGAAGTTCCAAAGTAAAGCTACCTGAGACTCTCTTCTCTTAAAAAATGTGTTACAATATCATTTCCAGTGGATCTCATTTATTAGCAAATGTTTCTCTATGAAACTAAAATAGAATAAGATCTAAACAATAGTGTTGCAGTGAAAATACTTAATGTTTAAACATGGTTTCCAATCACTAAACCAAGCAATCATGGTTCACTTCAATATCACTTCTCTTTATACAATAATTTTTTTAAGTGATGGTAGAGAAACTAGACTTTGACTAAAAAAAAAAAAAATTTACACATGAAGAATGCTAACCCTCAGCTGAAAAAGATCTTTTCCTACCTTCACATTATCTGGATGCAGCCCTCCAGGGTGCTTGTCCATGTACTGACATAAATCAGTGTGCTAAAAGAAAAAAAGGGAAAATGTATTAACATCCCTCTGGCTATAACATGATGAATCAATATTTTTCTACTTCAAAGTCACCATTGCCTTCTGAACAAAGCAAAATATAAGACAAGTGGGTAGATTTTTTAGTGTATATAGCTGAATGCTTCTCTGCCCTCTCATTTTTAACCACAACTGAATCATTATCTTTATCTCTAGGCTCTGTTATATATTTAACATATCTGTGTATTAGAAGGAATTCAAGTCCACAACTTACTAAGTGCCTAATTTCCTCCTCATTGAAAATATATTTTTAACACAAAAAACCCTAAACTATAAACATAAGTACCATAACTTGAAAAAAACTATATCAAAACATTCACATATATACACACTAAACCAATTAAACTTCCCATTATCTTGTATTTTTCAAGTGCAGATGCCAGTTATAATTATTCATTTTGTGTGAGATGAAAATACTACAAATATATCATTCTAGGAAAATTAATCAATGAATTTATTTAAATTTCTCTTAACTATATTCATTAAAAAATAATTTAATAATTATTCCAGACTCCTGAATGTATTTGGCAAAATACTTTATAAATTAATAGAAATACTTTGAAACTATAAATTAGGATGAATATATCCAGATATAACTGTTTTTTAGGTTTTTATTTAAATTCCAGTTAGTTAACAGAGAACGTAATAATGTCAGGTATACAATTTAGTGATTCAACATTTACATAACACACCCAGTGTTTACCACAATATATAACTTTAAAGGAAGATCTCTGAATATATCTTACACTATTATTCTTTTATTGTCTCAAACTCAATTTGCCCACAATTATATTTATTTTCTTCTTAATGCTTATTCTGTGCATATTATGAATTATATAGAAATTCAGGGTGGCCTGGGTGGCTCAGCGGTTTAGCGCCACCTTCAGCCCAGGGCATGATCCTGGAGACCCGGGATAGAGTCCATGTCGGGCTCCCTGCATGGAGCCTGCCTGCTTCTCTTCTGCCTATGTCTCTGCCTCTCTCTCTCCTCTCTGTGTATTCTCATGAAGAAGTAAAATCTTAAAAAAATAAAAAATAATTCACAAAACACGTAGAGTTGCTATTCCAATTTTTCTTCTCTTATTAGAGGATACTATAAGATTTATAACAAACATTATATGATTCAGGAAAAGCTGCTGAACATGAGTATTTATGGCCCATGATCAGGCTTCAATTATTAAAGAATTTAGAGTTTTATGAAATAGTCAAGAATCTTGCTATAGCCATGGTGACAATAGTTCAGACTCCTTTACTGAGTTCTTATTGCATGCCAGGTGGTATTGCTGAGGATACAGAACAAAATTTAGCATTCATTCATTATTCATCATGTACTTGAGCCCTTATCATGTTCCAGTTACTACTCTAGTCGCTACGGACACAGAATTAAATGAACAGTTGCAAGCAGGGAAAAAAACCCCACAAAACACCAAAAAAACAGACATACCAGTAATTATAGTACACTATGTTGTATATTATTTT
The DNA here is from genome assembly GCF_018345385.1 of Vulpes lagopus. Lineage (NCBI taxonomy): Eukaryota > Metazoa > Chordata > Mammalia > Carnivora > Canidae > Vulpes > Vulpes lagopus. The sequence continues at coordinate 16,438,651 of NC_054836.1, read as the reverse complement.
AAGAACAGAACAGGGTAATGTTTGAAGGCATAGCCAGGGGAACTTATTGTAATGTAGAGACTTTGCAAAAGCCTCTGGAAGAAGTCAGACACGAGTAGAGAATGAAAGAAGTTAGCCAATGGAAGGGAAAGGGAAAGAAAACAGGACAGAAGAAATGCTCCTCGATAGTACATAAGAAAGTACTTTTCACCTACAACATGATAAACAAAAATGAGGTATTATTTAAGATACTGTCCATTATACAATAAAATTCACAGAGGAAGGACTGTAATTTTTATATCACATACAACAAATAAAACAATAAAGAAAAATCCAATTATATCAGTAATTATATATCCACATGTTACAATTCCTAATAAAAATGTAAAATCTCAGTTTATAAAAGAAGAAAATTCAATTCACACTGTTTCCAAGATACAAACTAAAAATGATAAACAACAAAAGGATGAAAATAAAAAATATATTTTATACTATATGTTATTTCTATTTTGTTATTTATACTGGTAATATCAATAAAAAGGAATCATCACATTAATATATATATTAGATATAATAGAATTCAAGAAAAGTGTATTAAACATTAATGTACTTAACAACATAGCATAACAATATATATCAAAAATTGGTAAAAATAAAAGAAACTAATAATTTCACAAATCATGAGGGATTAGTTTACTTATTTCAAAAGTCAATAAATGGAGTTGGCCAAAAAAAGGGGAATGTTATAAAGGATATGAATCACACAATTAAATACCATGTTTACTTTTGTGTCCATTAAACTTGTGCTACACATTTTTTAAACGTGAATGGCATCCTCACAAAACTTGATAATGTATTAGACAGAGATAAAGCCTTAAAATTTGGAAAGCAAAGTCACATTACATCCTCTCACCACAATTAGATAAAATCAAAATCAAAATGTAGTATATTTAATTCACTCTAAGATATACAATTATTTTTATCTCCAACATTGGAATAACAGCATGAATTTGCTCTTTCCCAGGCAGTATCTGGAATGCAGTTGTTATTGCCTGTGTCTGAGCAAACTTTCTCTTTTTATTACTCTGATGGCATGGATCATCAGCGTACAATGTAAGGACCATCTGAGAAAAAAAGATGGAAGAATGAGATGTAATTGTTATCTGGAAACCCATTTATTACAAAATTCAGGTAAGATTTTATAAAAAGTGCCAGAATTAAAATCTGTAGGGCTCCTTCAGTGGGCATAAAGGGCTCCTTCAGTGGGCAAAATAAACTCTGAATGGTAAGAAAGCACTAAATCATAGTTTGAGTGCATTTTTTTTCTTTCTTACTAGTATACCAAGTAATGTTTCTTCTAGTCAAAAAGGCCTTAAATTCAATAATAACAGGAATAAAACAATGAAGGGAGACAAGTAATTAAAGGGCAAGAATGAGAAAAGGAGGAAGAAAGAAAGAAAATCTATTTTTGTGGAAAAATTTTTAAAAATAAAGAAAAACAAAAATGTTTAACTTATTTAAAAATGAATGATAGTTACATACAACATAAATCTTAAAGCAACAGAAAATAGAGCATTGCTGACAGGGTAATTTAGATCTTTCAATCATTCATTAATTTTAATAGAAGAATGACTAAAAAATAAATAAAACAACCAATAAACTAAAGCTAGAGAATACCAAAAAACAAGGAGACTAAAAGAAAATACATGGGATTAATGTGGTTCACAGCAGAAATGAATTAATCAGAAAACTGGAAAGCAACAGATTTGATCAATTAAACAGAATCCCAATTCTTTGAAAAGTAGTGTCATGTCACCAATGGCTCCATTTGTGGTGAGCACAGCGTAATTATATAGAGAGATATTGAATCACTATGTTGTACACCTGAAACTAAGGTAACACTGTGTGTCACCTATACTCAAATTAAAAAAAAAAAATTAAAGTCGGGCAGCCCAGGTGGCTCTGCGGTTTAGCGCTGTCTTCAGCCCAGGGCCTGATCCTGGAGACCCAGGATCGAGTCCCACATCGGGCTCCCTGCATGGAGCCTGCTTCTCCTTCTGCCTGTGTCTCTGCCTCTGTCTCTCTCTCTCATGAATAAATAAATAAAATCTTTAAAAAAAAATTAAAGTCTAGGGGATCCCTGGGTGGCTCAGAGGTTTGGCGCCTGCCTTTGGCCCAGGGCGCGATCCTGGAGTCCCGGGATCCTGGAGTCCCGGGATCCAGTCACGCGTTGGGCTCCTGGCATGGAGCCTGCTTCTCTCTCTGCCTGTGTGTCTGCCTCTTCCTCTCTCTCTCTCTCTCTCTTTCTCTCTGTCTATCATAAATAAATAAATAAATCTTTAAAAAAAATAAAGTCTAATAGAACAAATAAACCTTAGAAAATTTGGTAGGGTGTATGTGTGTTTTTGTGTGTGTGTGTGTGTGTGTGTGTGTGTGTGAAGGGTTCTGTTAAGATGCAATCAATGTTAAGAATAAGAAAAATGACACAACTAAGAATGTGAAGATTTAAAAATATACTATAAACATATAATACTATAAACTAAACAGCATTACACACATCTTTAAACCAAGACATTGGATACTTCGATAAAAACTTATGTCTCTTAAAAAAACATAACTTATGGAATTTGATTCTACAAGAGATAAAAACTGAAGAGCTATACCTAAAAAAAGCACCCAAGTTCAGATAGGTTTAATAGAAAATCTTCCAAACCTTCAAGTAGCAGATAAAAATTACCCCAGAGGAAAAAAAAACAAACATAAAATGCTTCCCAAGCCTTCTTTAAGGTTGCAATGTGGAGGTAGGCAAAAACAGCAGAGAGGTAACGAGAGCTAAACCAACCTCTTTCTGACCAGAGACAGTAGATACTATAATTTAATATTGTATTAAACGGCTAACATATCAGTACCAAGCAAGATTAAAGCTAGGATTGAAGAAATATAGTTCAACTTCTAAAATTAAAAGATTAAAGAAGTGGAATGGTGTTGGGTACAAAATCTTCACAGTATTATATATTTGACTTATTTAGATTTATTAAATGCTAATTATATAACTAAGATATACTTAATGCTGATTTTGCATAAATATGTAAGACAAAGTCTCTGCTCTCATAGATCTTACAGTCTAAAGATTTTACATAGTTGTGAACTATTATACTTTTTCCAAAAAAGTATTCAAGCTTTTCATTTAAAATTTTTCAAAATTCCACATGAGCGAAATTGTATGGTATTTGTCTTTCTCTGACTGACTTTTTGATTAGCATAATACTCTCTAGCTCCATCTACATTGTTGCAAATAGCAAGATTTCATTCTTTTTTATGGCCGAGTAATATTATATTGTAAGTATACACTACAACTTCTTTATTCATTCATCATGTCGATGGAATTTAAGAAACAAAACAAATGAACATAGGAGAAGTAAAAGAGAGCAAGGCAAACCATAAAACAGACTCTTAACTACACAGAAAACAAACAGGGTTGCCGAAGGGAAGTGGACAGGAGGATGAGTTAAATAGGTGATAGGGATTAAGGGGGGCACTTGTGATGAGCACTGGGTGTTGTGTGTTATTTAATGTTGAAATCACTAAATACTACACCTGAAATTAATATTGCACTGTATGTTAATTAATTGGAACTTAAATAAAAATTTGGAAGAAAAAAAACTTTCTTCTTTCATGAAGAAAGAAACCTATCAAGAGTGGGGGTAAACAGTCCTGATCCTCAAAGTACACATAATATCCTTCTAAGTACATGAACATAAGCATTATGAATTGCACAGAAGAGGCTTCTCCAAAATGAGATCTTGAGAAATTTAATAAAGAATTTTCTAAACTTCTAAATTTTAAAATTCATCGTTCCTTAGATGTATGGCATCAAAATGTGTATTTGTGTGTGCCTATACATCACATGCATATACACATGGCTGTCTAGCTGTGTAACCTTGGGCAGATTACATAACTTCTGTATATCAGGATCTTCATGCGTGTAATGAGAATAATCCTCATACATCTACCTCAAAGGGTATTTATAAAAATTAATGACTAAATATCATAATAGTTTCAGAACACTACCCAGCACATGGTAGATGCTATAGATGATGATGATAATGATGATGATGATGATGATGATGATGTTGACAGTGATGTTGATGATGACGATTTTCTGTGGTGTGTTTAGAGTAGTGGGATATTTGAGAGGATTACAATTAAAAATGTAATGATAAATACACTAAAAAAAACTGGAACTTGGGCAACCCAGGTGGGTCAGCGGTTTAGCGCCAACTTCAGCACAGGGCATGATCCTGGAGACCCGGGATCGAGCCCCACATCGGGCTCCCTGTATAGAGCCTGCTTCTCCCTCTGCCTGTGTCTCTGCTTCTTTTTCTCTCTGTGTCTCTCATGAATAATAAAATAAAATAAAATAAAATAAAATAAAATAAAATAAAATAAAATAAAATAAAATAAACCTGGAACTCCTAGGGGTACTTTCATCCTCATATAGTATTCTTCCTGTCTGCATAACCTGACATTCTCATTGCACTTTGTATACAACTAGTGAGACTACATTTAGGAAATACACAGTCAACCTCTCATATGGAAAAAGAGAAAAGAGATAGTACAAGGTCCCACTTTGTACCCTGGAAAACTTCCATTCTACCTTCATTAAAAACGGTTTCTTCTCTCTCTCTCTCTCTCTCTCTCTCTTTTTAATATAGAGTATCATGCCTGGATCTACATTAGATGTGCCTAAATTACAAATTTCATTACATCTCTTCTTTCTTACTTCTTTCCTTAGTTCAACTCATTGGATTATATGATCTTTATGATTTGCATTGGCTCAGAAATACAGTACTAAATAATAATGCTAGATGATACTTCTTTGTCATTCCATTTTTAAAAGTCATTCTGGGTTTAAACAGAAGGCCTCTATGGCATATGACCAACAGATCAGTATCCCTTGATGAGACACAGATAATCTCAGATCCATCTGGCTTAATTTCTGGCTATTTCTTATTTTGATATGAAAGGAGCAGGTCACTAGACTAGACACTTGGTGGCTGTAGATCAAACACAATTCCTCTTCACCCTCCCAGCTCTGTCTTGGCTCTTGGCTAACATCTCTTGCTTTCCCTACATTATACTTCACCTCATGTTCCTAAACCATCATCGCTGCTGTTCCTCAGGGTAATGCCTTTAGAAGCACTTGTGTCTGACAGGTTTATACCTGAATGCCTAAGAACACCTCATCAATCTTCCATGTAGTGGATGGTTTTAAATGAATCTATCAAGTATGGCTAGACTTAAAGACCAAGAAAGAGAGTGGAAGCAGGAAGGGGCTTTAAAGGCTCAATCCCCACACTAGCATATATATCTTTCAAAATGAGTTTCCTCCTTCCTCTCTGTGGATTACCCATCAGGTAGCATTTATTTGGCTATTTAACATATGTATTTCTAGGAGAAGGAATTTGTGAACAAATCTGAACTCCTAATATCCTGAACATAAATGCTCTCTGTAAAGGAGTTTGCCACGTTTATAATTTGGGTTTCCCCATACTGATTTGATTACTTTGTGGGTTGGATCACTTTGGAAAGCAGGAGAGAAATCTCCCTTTATAAAAAGGCAGGATATAGAAAGACCACAGAAAATTGGAAAGGCTTTTTATGCTTTCACACAGTAGAGTTTCTGTTAATTTCAATCATACGCAGACCTGAGAACTGCATGATTAATATCTGTGAGACTTCCAGGAGAACACATGAAAGAAAACTACAAAGACAAATTATGGATATAATATCCATTTCAAAACAGGCCTTAGTGGAGAAGAGACCTTTAAAGAAGACAGGAAAAGAGAGGCCAGCCAGAGGAAAAGACAAGAAACAAGCTAGACTACAACACTCAGCTCTTCACAGCTTCCACTGCCAGCTCCTTACTGTTTGAAACTGACTTGGGGTCAGGAGAAAGCAGCAGTATCCCTCCACTGAAGGCCACTGGTAAAAAGGCCCTCTGGAGACCACAAACTCAGAGAACTTCATGGACATGAAATTTTGCCGATATTCCAGGCCAGAGAGAAGTGTATGCCCATTGTTAAGGAGGCTTCACCATTCGGTAGGTGCTTCTGTTTCTTTTTTTTAATCAACATATTATCCATGAAGTGAGGTTTTCTGATTGTTGGACTTTCAAATGATCAAACCTCTTCTTCAGGAAACATCAAGTTTTTCGGAGGAATTATGCTTTTGCTGTTCTCATCAAGCAGGGATCCAAATAAAGCCCCTTCCCAAAGATAGGCATTTGTTTCCATTGTCCTATACTGTTAAGCCTGGTGCCCGCTATATTTGGCAGTTAATTTTGGTGTTCTTCAGAAGCACTGCCAAAATATGACATTGAAAATAGCACAGCACTATTTTTAGCATGTAGGCTAAAAATAAGGAAGTCTTTCCATGGGGATAACCAAGAGAAATCCTCATTCTGAAGTTATGTTCAGCTTAGCCTCCACAGCCTTTGCTTCTGTTTCACTTACTTTTCCATTTTGACAATGAGAGAAGTCAGTATATTCAAGCCTGGTATAATTTTTATATCATTACAAAACACACAAGAGCAAGAATATGGAAAGATTCTATAAGATAATGAGACTAATTCTGAATTTCCTTATTCTTAAGGGATAGGCTTACTTTATGTTTAAACACCAAGGCTCAGTTATAGTTTCATTTTGAAATTCATGAAAACTTGATTTTACAACATAAAATAAGTGGGAACATGATTAAAAAAAGATGGGATATGTTAACAACTAGTTCATAAACATGTGCCAATTGGAAGCCTAAAAATATAGAGCCCCCCTGCCTTTCCCTGACTGACTGTTGATTATTTATGAAGCTCCCTAGTCCTTATCCCTATTTGATTCTAGACACTCCTTTCTCTCCCAAGTAAGTGACTCATTATAAAGAACCTTTAAATAATACTAGTAAGAGATCATGTTAAAACGATTGCAAGCTTCAAAGAACAAGAGCAATTATTTCCCCTCTTTGGTGATGGTGCAGGTGGTCCTCAAATTAATGGCCACAATGGTGGCAGTTAGTGTGACCAAAGCAGCAACTGTGGCAGATGTTTACTTGTGAGGCTTCCTCTATTACTGGCTAATGTCACCTTCATTACCATTGTCCCAGGTCTGGAAAAAACCACAGGCATTCTAACTAAAACCATACTTGAAGGGTAGCTGTGAACTTTGGTGGAACTCACGATCATTTTAGTTTTTAATCTATTTCACCTACAGCTCATTAAAGTCCTGTAATTCACTGGAGAATAGTTGCTGCTAGAGGCAATTGAAGAAAACTTATAGAAGTTGAGCCCTCCTTTCTTCTACAGCAATCAATGCCATTCTCCTCTAGCTATAATCTCTGTTTTAATCAGCCTACATTGCTGTAAGAATTAATACATCAAATTACCGAGCAGTTAGTTTCAAACTGCTCTGATATAAAGTCCACAGGTTTAAATTGACTTTGAAATGGCATTTTTTCCATTAAGCTTTATAGTCCTCATCTATTTCATTCCCAAATCATAATTAATGAAATTTTAATGTTGTTAGTTACAATATGTGAGCATCACTCATTAGTGAGAAGAAAAATAAAAAGAAGCATTAATCAACTTTACCTTTAAAACAAAATCACAGCCATTTAAGATGCTTTACAGAGGAAGTCTGTACCCACTACAGAGGGGCCCATTTTTTAAACAGTGGTTATAAAATAAAACTGTCAGTATTCTGTCAAATGTTATTTGGTCTTTATGCTAATACACTAGAATCCCTTATCGTTAATGACAAAAACAAGACATTCATGAACAAGTACAAAAGTGCTATCTCTTTCCTCTGAAGTAGAAATTCTAATTACTACTAGATTATTGTGCCTCAAACTGCATCATGGGACGTGGTATGACAATAGCAGTAATATGGTCTTTCAATCTATCCTATCATCACCTAAAGATAAATTCCCAAGTGGAATACTCTCAAACATTCAGCTGTTGCTGCACAGGATTATTTTCCATATTACAAAGTCTATTTCTGGGTTATTTTATTTTTACCTGGTTTTTAGCCACTTAGGAAATGTTTGAAATTCTACCCAGTAAACCACTCATATTCCCTGTGGAGGGCAGGATGGCTGACACACAGCCACATCCCTGTGGTTGGTACTACACAAAAATCCTCCCACAGCTATCCCAGTGCTGTGGCTCATTCCTAATTAAATTAGCCATTTTTGAAATCATTTAATGTGTCCTCCTTCTCCTTTTTGGTCATAATAAACCTATATGTGACTTAGCTATCCTATAATTCTGCCTAATTGGTTTCAGCTGTCATTTCAGAATCCAAAATGTACGGGCAGCCTGGGGCTGGTGACTGGAACAGGAAGCATTTCCAACCACACACCCATCATGTAAAACCAGGAACTTGAAAGATCTTTTCCATTAAAACAAAAAACTTAGTATTTGGCTTCTGGCAATGACAGTATGGGTAGACAGATTATACAGCTCTACCCAGGCAGTAAGACTGTTGTGAGCCATTCTTCTCTGATCAAAAGAATGTAGATGTTCATGCTCTAACGGTTCATGTCTGAAGTAGTTGCAATATTGTATGGGCTTATCCATATATGGAACATGTATCTGTATCCATATCTACATGTCTAGAACTTATTTAGTTTATAAAACTTCTAGGAGGTATACATTATTTCCTCTTTAAAATTAAATAAATTCAAAGTATAAATTTGGAAAGTCTCAAGAGAATTGAGGGGATCTTCCCAAAGTAGAACATTGTGGTTCTACAAAAACATATGTTACTCCTGCATCAGAAGAATGTGTAAAATGTTTTCTCTTGAAATAGTGAAGGAAAGAGCTACGCAGTATGGTTTATATGCCCTCTGGGAAACCATTCACAGGCCTAAACCAATAATAAATTTTAATGGAGTCAAATAGCCACTTTAAAAAGATGTTCCTATTATTTTGAAGCCAGTTTGACGTTTTAAAAGGAAAAATAAAAAGCCAGTGGGTACAAAGAATGGAATGCTCTGATCATCCAACATCCTCAAAAATTTGGGGAAAGAAAAAAAGGTTAACAAAGTGGGCCACATAAAATTTTCTGGAGTCCAAGGAAGAGATCAAAGAGAAAAGAAAATGACTGAAAGAGTTTTTCGGAATATCTTAACTCTGAAAACACCTTCTGTAGTTGCCCTGCTAGAAATAGGGGAGATCCTGAAATTATAGGAAAAAAGTGACACGAGGGGGAAAAGTTATAAACAGAGAACTAAAATGGAAGAGAGAAAAGAACAAGGACAGTAAAGAGGTGAGGGAAGGGAAGGTAAAAGAATCAAAGGTGCCAGTCTGGGATCAGTTTCACTAACTGCGAAGCACAACAGAGGAGGTTTCGTTTCATAATACCGGTTCTCAGGGGTAAGAGCAACACCCACCTACGGACTGATTATACCAGATGTGTGGTTCAGAAAACGTTATAAGTTACACTACAATGAGCTTCAGGTACACGGTTTTCTGATTTTAAAAACTGTAACTCTCAAACACATAATTCAATGAAGATAGTAAGCAATTATAATTTGTTAAATTCTCACTTTTTTTTAAGCAAAGTGAATGAAAATCAAAATACATTTTCAAAATCTTAGAATGGAAGTATTGTAAAATGCATAAAAATGAATAAAAACTATTCACTATGTAGGACCTCAGTGATAAGTCTGAGGGAAATAAGAATGACAGTCACATAAATGTGAGTAATACTCTTCCTCTTCTTACCTATAATGAAACATTTATAACCTGTTCGTATCACTTGATCCAGCAGTAAAAATATTAGAAGGTTTTCTCCCCCAAGGAAATACAAAGGGATATATTAGAAGTAATATTACTAAGAATTTATGATACAAAATACTTTGGAGTTGTTAAATGTAGTTATAAATATCTGATTATTTATGGGACAAGGGTTGTGGGCTATAGAAAAGGGACATATAAAAGGGACGGGTAAAAAACCTCTGAATTAGAGGAATAGTCTTAAAAATAAATTTATATTACAAAGGTAGAGCTCATTTAAATCTTCCTGGTTAGGGACACCTGAGTGGCTCAGTGGTTTAGCGCCTGCTTTCGGCCCAGGGCGTGATCCTGGAGTCCAAGGATCGAGTCCCACATCAGGCTCCTGTGTGGAGCCTGCTTCTCCCTCTGCCTATGTCTCTCTCTCTCTCTCTCTCCCTCTCTCCCTCTCTCTCTCTCTCTCTCTCTCATTAATAAATAAATAAAATCTTTAAAAAAAAGTAAAAAAATAAATCCTCCTGGTTGGTGGAAATACACAGAGAATAAAAGGACAAAGCTTTCAGAAAAAGTCCTGGCAAACAGTGAAATGTCTGTTATATATGATGAAAAAGGCCATTTATATCACTATTCTTGTGACACACACCTGAGGCATAAGCACAGCTGTAAGCTTATGTAGTTACTAAGCACAACTGTAATTATTTCAGTATAGTACATAAAGGGGCAAAGTAATTTGGATTTCTCAAACTCAGTGAGTACAAGGATCACACCAACGTTATTTTTTTCAATGCAAGTTTTTACCTGCAGATTATGGTGTTATGAAATGCAAGAAACTGAAAAGTAGTAAAACATGTTGTTAAAACTCCAGAAAACTGTCAAAGTTTGTTTCAAGTAGTTCTTTTAATAACAAAGAATAAGAAGGCCTCAGATCACAGGGGTGGGGGTGGGGGGATAGGAATCCCAAATTCATGAATTCTTATATTGTGACCATTTCCATAAGTTAAAGTAGAGTAGAAATTCTAAAATATCTCTTTTTCAGGATCTACAGCCAAAAGTCAAATTGCTGATTTACCTGTCATAAAAATTTAACCCTGTTAAATTTTTTTCATGTTTTTTGTTACTGACTTTGCTCAATTCATGGACAAAAAAAAAAAAAAAAAAAATGTGCTTAATTCCTTACTATGCATAGTATGAAATTAAAGATATTCTTAAAAATAACTTTTACCTTTTTTTTTCTCAATCATTAGACACTTGCAAACTTTGCAAGTTAAAGATAATAACTTTCCCAGGAGCTTGACATCTTTGGCAGATATAGTTGATGTTTTGAATATGAATCTTGAACTTTAAGAATCAACGACCGACATTATTGCTCTTCATGATATGTTTAAGCTTCTATGCCAAAATCTAGTTATGTATTCCATGAATCAGAGCTAAAAATACCTTTTCATTCTCTTGACTTAGTGCAATTCGCCATAAAATGGTTACTGGAAAAAATTTCAAGAAAAAGAATAAAATCTCACCAACTCTGTTTAGGATGAATCCAGGTAGTACTTTCCTGATGTTGTGTTTGAAAATACCATTTGAAAGACAGTCTCATAAATGTAAAACAAGATAATGGTGCCCGAATTTGAAACAGTTGCAAAAAAAAATTTCAGAAAATCACACTAGAAAAATCTTGGACAAAATATCTAAATATTTACTTCCAAATAAATTCATAGGCCTGGCATGTAATTACCATACTTAATATATGAAGCTGGTTGTAATCATTTTTATCAAGAAAAATATAGCAGAAACAATACATGACATGGAAGGTAACCATATTTGTCCTTGATTCTTGACTCTATGATACAAAAGCTTGTGGTAAGCAAGCTGATTTAATGCCCTCACTGATAAAACATGTGGTTTTTTTAACTGTTAAAAAAACAGAACCAAGTGTTCAATAAAATCTTTTAAAATCATTTAAATTTATCATATTAAGAATTCTACATTTATCTAAGGTTTAAAATGATATCAAAGAAAAGCATGAGATTTTTATATCAAGACGAAGGGCATGTGAATTTCAAAATGTGGATACAAACAGATACATAGCCACATTTATTGATTTCAAAACAATGGTAGCACTAACTTCTGTGAGTTTTTTAAAAGATTAAAAAATAGCATATATAGTATATGAGCATAGTATACACATAAACAAACACACACACACATACACACACAACAGGCATCTGAGCATGACTCATAAAATATGTCCTGAAATACAACATATGGTAGTATCCACTTTCTCTGGGGTTGATACTAAGTAACTTAGGGTATATCAGTCAGGACAGGACAGGTTATATATGCTCTGATAACAAATAACTCTTTCTTACAATTTACTGGCCAAAGACATCAACATCACCAGACCTAAGTTCAAAATGGAAAGGAGGTAAGATCTTCCTATAGGAATTGGGATCTGAATATTAGAGAAGAATACAGTATTCTACATTAGGCAAATATTACTCACATTTTCCCACTGATAACATAATAAGACTATTAAATACATAGATGAATATACATTTGCAATGACTTTTTAAAATTTTAACTCCAGTATGATTAACATGCAGTGTTATGTTAGGTTCCATGTATACAATACAGTGATTCAACACTTCCATACAACACACAGTGCTTATCAATGCACTGACTTATAAAAGAACTCGCAGTCAAGGATTTAGTAACTTCAAAGGCATGCCACAATTTCATGAACTCATTCAACTATCTCTCATCTAAAGGTATTTTTTCTAGAAGTTTCTGCCATACTGTGTATTTTTTGCCCCCTCTGAACTCTGAACATCTTATGATTTTCTGGTATGATATCTGATATACTTGGATATTTAAGTCTGAACCCCATTATTTCTGTAATCCCCTAAAAGAGAATAAATCCCTGTTAAATTACAGGGTTAAATTATATGTTTAAATTAATCTTTATGACTCTGTCTTGGGTTCTCCCAATGGAGTTTGGGAGTACAACATACTTACTATGTAAAAGAAATAAAATCTATTTATTAGGTGGAAGGAAGGATAAGGAAACAGGATTAGACAAAGGAAATGTAGGTGTGATGCAGGTCAATAAAGCCTTGGTCAACCTGGCACCAGAGTTGCCCTGCATTGAGCAGAAATGACCAGATCCAGGATGCCTGGAAGAAGGCATGGCCTCTTTAGATCCTGGAGCTGCTGAGAGGGGGAACCATTCAGTTGACTATTTCCTGTAGCTAGGAAGCAAGTCCTCCTTTAAAGGAGGATATAGACCCCATGTCTCTGAGTCTGTCACATTCTGTGTGTTTTAATGAAAATCTTAAACTCTACATTTGTTACACACACACACATACACACACACACACACACACACACACAAAATCATGTCTGATGCATCTACTCTATAGAAATAATCATATTAATTTGGCAAAGATTTATAGAATTCCCACTGTAATTTTACTACAAGATATACCAAAAGAGCAACCAGCCCCTGCCCTCAGAGAGACTAGATGCCCATTCATCTTACCAGATGTCATGATGACAAATAAGAATGATTATGTTGTTCTTTTCACCCATTCCAAGATATAACTCATTTCATGGTATTTTTACTCAGGTGAAATCTGATTATATATAAAAAAATCCTGAGTCCTTTCTTTTCTTCTAATAAATATTCTGTTACTAATCATCTTTCACCATGCCTCTTTTCCACAGCATTACTGACTTCTATTTTATTGTTAGAATTAGTATCTTTCCTTAACATACCTTCTATCTCCCTCTGCCTATGTCTCTGCCTCTCTCTCTCTCTCTCTGTGACTATCATAAATAAATAAAAATTAAAAAAAAAAAAAACATACCTTCTAAATTCTAGCTAAAGACTACTCAACATTTTATTGTTCTTTGATGCTTTTAATTTCTTTATCCAAGTAAAAAGGGTAGAGAATTAGAAGGAGGAATAGAGAGTACCAACTCAATCTTCAAAATATCCCTAATTGCTAAAGTGAAGCTAACAGCTGAGATCCAAAGCTTTAAAACAAAGAGCATTTAATCAAGAGAAAAGGAAAAATCCAGAAGATGGAAAATTCTTATTTAGCAAATAGCTGCCATAACAAACTAATTTCTCAGTTTCTGAATGACCATCTTTTGGGGATTTCTAACTAGACTTGTACCTGCCAGTAGGAAAAAAAAGGAAATTACTCCCTTGAAGTTGGATGTTAACTGAGAACATTCATTTTCTAAAAAGGAGGTCTCTATGCAAAGCAACCAAAACCACAATGAACCCAGCTAAACAAGCAATCTATACCTTCTTAATACTTTTTTTAAGGGGGGAGGGACAGAAGGGGGGGAGAGAGAGAGAATCTCAAGTAGGTTCCACAACCAGCACACAGCCCAACATGGGACTGGATCTGAGAACCCCTCAGGGCTCATGAGCTGAGCCAGAATGAAGAGTCAGACGTTTAATGGACTAAGCAACCCCCTGAGCCTCATATGTTCTTAATAATTAATTTAAAAACCAGAACCCTTCACCATTGCTTATTTTTCTATACATATACTTACTTTGTAAAAATGTTCTTAATGCCTTTAAAATAGTATCAAATATATGTTTATACTTATACAGTATATCGACATCCACAATCATAACAAATTATAACAAAAAAAATGAACAAAATAACAGTTAACCATCCAGATAACAAGCAAAAATATTTTCCATCAAGACAGGACATCCTACAAAAGGCACACTCGCAGTTTAGACACTGTTCATGTGCCTAAAATTTTACTTATGGAACAATAATCTAATAAGAGTTAATATAAATATCTTCACTCCCACTAGCCTCATCACACTTGATGAACTCTGACAATTGATAAATAGCAAAGATTTATATGCCTTCAACCATCAATGTGAAAAAAATGATCTAATTACACAGTGGTTTATACAATGACAAGCTCAAGCATTTGTTCATATTTAAACTTATTAAGAATTGATGAGATTCCAAGGTAAAGATGGAAAACTAAACATATACACCTACTTTGCACCCTCTTGAATCCCACGCCAAATTTTAGAAGCTCCAAAACAGATGGTAGCATATTTAGCATAGCAAAACACAAAAAATAGATTATTTATTAACCTGGCAGAGGGGAAAGCCTAGATGTAGCCCTATTTGTAAACAGAACAACCAAACAGCTCAGGGGTTGGTGGCACCAGGACATGGGAATGAATAGGTCTATATGCAGAGGTCTAAAATGTGAAAGATTGGTTGGTTGAAAGTCTTTTCAGTAGTTATTTAATCTTTAGATCTTTTTCCCACTCTGCTTACATATATAACTGCCTCTCTCAAACCTAAAGAGGTTAAAACAGAGTGTCTGAACTGGAAAACTCAACCAGACAGGGACAGGGATACCATCCTGAAACCAGATAATTACATGGGGTCCTAAACCCCATTCTGCTTCCAGAACAGTGGCAGCTAGACCTCTCTCCTCCAGGCAGGAGTTCAGAAGAATCTTCACTAGGAATCTTTTAGCACTGCAGGAAAAGATGGATACTAGGGTCAAGGATTTCTCAGCAAAATGGCTTCGTCAGTTCCTACAGTGAAATGAATGGTAAACCAGCTACCCACTTGAAGTTCTCATCTTAAACACTGTTATTCTACCATATTTCAGTGTGACTAGACAACCAAGAACCACCAGCTATCAAACCAAAGCCTCTAATTTTTACACCAGAGACTAGAACAAACTAAAAGAAAAATAGTAATTGCTTGGCAGAAACAGAGAAAATACTGTGAAGAAAACTTCAAAAAGACTAGTATTAGGGACAACTAGGTGGCTCAGTGGTTAAGCACCTGCCTTCAGTCCGGGGCGTGATCCTGGAGTCCCAGAATCGAATCCCACATCGGGCACCCTGCATGGAGTCTGCTTCTCTCTCTGCCTATGTCTCTGCCTCTCTCTCTCTCTCTCTCTCTCTGTGTCTCTCATGAATAAATAAATAAAAATCTTTAAAAAATAAAAAAAAAGACTAGTATTAGTATCCAGGAGATAAGAAAAGATACTGCAACCTTGAAACAAGATAAGGATATTATAAAATGGAATATTTTGAGCACAAAAGGTATCTCAGAAATAATATTAAAATGTAAAGCCCTCAATAGCAGAGATGAAACACTAAGTTGAGAAAATGCCCCTGAAGGGTGAGCTAACAGGAAAATAATTAGAAAATAGAAAAGAAAAGCCAAAGAAAATTAAGAGCAACAATACAGGAGGTTCAACATTTAAATAATAAAAGATCCAAAGAAAAAAGAAAATGGAGGAAATGAAAACAAAATAATTTAAGATAGTTTCTTGAAACAGGAGAACACGTGTGCATTAAAAAATGCTCAACATCAGGGATCCCTGGGTGGCGCAGCGGTTTGGCGCCTGCCTTTGGCCCAGGGCGCGATCCTGGAGACCCGGGATCGAATCCCACGTCGGGCTCCCGGTGCATGGAGCCTGCTTCTCCCTCTGGCTATGTCTCTGCCTGTGTCTCTGGCTCTGTCTCTCCTTCTATCTCTCAAGAATAAATAAATAAAATCTTAAAAAAAAAAAAAATGCTCAACATCATTAGTTGGCAGAGAAATTCAAAGAATGAGAATAAGAAACCATCAAACATCCACTTGTAATAAAAAAGACAGACAAGTATTGCTGAGGGTGTGGAAAAACTGGAACCTCCCCAAACCTTGGTGGTTAGATGTCAAAAACAGTTTGACAGTCTTTCAAAAACTTAAAGACAGAGGTCATCAGATGACTGATGTGATATATCTATACCATGGAATACCACATTAAAAAAAGAAAGACTGATACATACTAAAATATGGATGAACTTCAAAAACAACACTGGGTGGGCAGCCCCAGTGGCGCAGCGGTTTGGCGCTGCCTGCAACCCAGGGTGTGATCCTGGAGACCTGGGATCGAGTCCCGCATCGGGCTCCTTGCATGAAGCCTGCTTCTCCCTCTACCTCTCTCTCTCTCTGTATGTCTCTCATGAATAAATAAATAAAATCTTAAAAAAAAAAAAAAAAACATAACACTGGGTGAAAATAGTCTACTACAAAAAGTCACACAGTAATGATTCCATTTATATGTAATGTCCAAGAAAATCCACAGAGACATAAAGTAGATTAATATTTCCCTGGGGTTGGAAAGGGAGAGAATTAAAAGTGACTGCTAATAGGCATAGGCAGGGGCTTCTGGTTAGGGGGATACAATTTTCTAAAATCAAATAGTAATGATTCCAAAATTGTGTGAATATACTAAAAAGAATTGACATATACACTTTAAAAAAGTGAATTCTGTTATGAGAATTGCATCTCAATGAAAATATTAAAAAAAGAAGAAGAACATAAAGACAGGAGTGTCCAAATTGGAAAGGTGCAAATGAAAATAAAACTTCATCCTGCTCTATTTTTTGCTTCATCATGAAACTTCAGAAGACTGGAAATAAAGAAATCTACTTTAACAAAAACAATGGAAACTAGGCAACAATGGAGCAATCCTACTGAAATTCTAATAAAATTATTTCCAACCAAGAATTCTGTATCCAGTCAAAATGTCAATCAAACACAAGTGCAGCAGAATAAAGATATTTTCAGAAATGCAATATCTCAAAAAAAAAAATCTTCCACACACTCTTTCCCAAGAAGCTATTAGAAACTATGTTCTCCCAAAATAAAACAACAAGAGCTGGAGGAAAAGAGAGCTCCACCCTACTAGGAGAGAGTGGAAGGGCATCCCAGGAAGCCAGTAGAGGGAGGAACACCAGGCAGAGGCTTGAAAAGGCCTTAAATTAATAGTGGAAATGGAAAATGGGAAATTATTATTAATTTCAGGGAAACCAAAAGTTGAAATGAAGGGGAAAAGTAATCACACAATACTACATGCCTCAGGTACAAATAAGATTTATATTGACATAATAATGTAAATATTGAACTTCTGATATAATCTAAGTTATAATGTCCCTACACTGAAAGGATGAGAGAGAGTAGAGCAGGATAGGATGCATTCAGTTGTTAAAAATGGAATAATGAAAAAAAAAAAAAAAGAAACTAACAAACAAACATTAACTTCAGGTTTTCCACTGTAGGAGTCAATGGGTGATGCCAAAAGATGAATAAGAAGAGGCGGTAATAAAAGAAAGTCTTATCAGATGTTCAGAGGAAAATCCAAAACAATCATCTATCTAAAAGACTGGAAATAAAAACCGCTATTTTTCATAGTAAACCATGAAACTCTTTCAACTATATGCAAATGATGTATAACTCACATAAAAACAACAACCACATCAACAAAAATGAACGATTTAAACCTGGAGTGGGTTTAACATCCCTTTATCAAAGCACAAATACAAAATACTAAAATATTAGACTAAAACATTATATGATGTTAATTATTCTTGAAATGCAAGAAATAGTAACAGCAACAATAACAACAATAAAGTGAAAGAAAATCTTCAATGGTCATTATATTGCAATGTATTTATCAAGTTACTGATTCTAAAAACTGATGAGAAGTTGCCGACACCCCACTTTGTATGATATATAATAATGTATACTTACTCACTTAGAGATAAATTTGCTAATGATTTGTCCTTCAATTACTTCATGGCCTAATCGAACATAATGTGAAGGTAATTGGAAATATTGATCCTCTTCTCTTGATCTCAGTACTTTCATCAGAGAACAACTTCAGTTCCTAAGCTGGGATGTTTCTCCAATTTCTCCAAGCTGATCATTATTGCCAGTTTTATTACATCTAATCCATCCCTCTCCTGCCTCCACCTGTCCCCTGAAATACATTCAGTTTTCCCAAGATTACTGTTTTCTTAACTTAAGAAATATGGAAATAATTCCTGTGAGAAAAAAATCCCAAACAATTAATATGCAAAGTACATTCTTTCCTTACTAAGGGAATTCTCTTTATTTCTGTTCTTACCTTCCCTATGATCTCCTTCTACCAATAAAGTCTTTTCTTCAGTGTACTCTCTTCAAATATCACATCTTATTCCAGCTTCCCATTACACGCCTATAGCTTAAATGATAAAATTGAAGATTAAAGTAAGAAAAATACTTAAAAATTGAAAAAGCCCATAGAGGCATAGTGTATTCTCATTAAAGCAGTCTCATCTATAGGAATGTACTCAAAACTGTGTGTTTTTTTGGATAATCAGGGGTTTACTACAGCAACAGTTAGAGACCAGATATACTTCATCTTAAATCATGTGAATTAAAATACTGAATTATGATTAGGACTTCCTAGTAAGGATGGCAACTATATGAAATAAAACTAGAATGCAGAGAAGGAGCACCTGGGTGGCTCAGTTGGTTAAGTGTCTTTCTTTGGCTCACGTCATGACCCTGGGATCCTGGGATTGAGCCCCACATCAGGCACCCTGCTCAGTGGGGAGTCTGCTTCTCCCTCTGACCCTCCTTCCCACTTGTGCTCTGTCTCTCAGTCTCAAATAAATAAATCAATAATCTAAAGACAACAACAACAACAACAAAGAGAAGATAGGTATGATGTAACAGAAAAAAAAATAAATTAAAATCTGAGCACCCAACATAGTAAGTAAACAAATATAGTGGAAAATGACTACAAAAGACCAGAGTTCCTTGTTAGATGAGAAAAAGCCATTAGGGTAAAAGAAAAGAAGTTAATTGACTTTGTCCTACCAATTAGACAAAATGTGAAGTTTATAATAGAGCACTGACTGAAAGCAAGCTTGTTTCATTTTCCTTTTTTTAGTTTCTCCTTATGCTTCACAATTCTCCTACGTTACGCAGCCTGCACTTTCAGTCATCCACAATGCTAACATCTGTTCATGTTTGGCACTCGGATTTGAATGACAACCCAGCCCCCATCAGAATATAGGATCACACTATGACACTGCATAACTAGTTCTCCATACATGAAACTAAAACATCCTTAAGATTCTTCCATAAAGAAATTCTTCCATGAGTCAAATCTGGTTTTCTCACTGTTTTCACTAAAGCGCAAATGTGTTCCTGTTCCCTGGTGCAGGAGGATCTGTGACAGCAGCTTATAACCCAAATGGCACATGGACTCTCCTAAGATCACAGTCCTCCATAGGACTTCAACCTCTTTAAAAACAAAGGATATATACTTCTATCTCTAGAGCTCAAGGGATAATCCCTGGAAGAATGGTCCTGTATGTTGGAGGAGAAAAACAAATGAATGAATGAATAAAGGAAAAATGAATGCGTTATTAAATGAATGGCCATAACAAGCTGTGTTTCTGCTTCTAAAAATTATGCTAAATGAAATGAGTTCACATAACAGTTACAAAACCTTGGTCAATGCTTTGCAATGTAAAGTTGGAGTTACTTTTATTCACACTTGACACAGGAGATGATATTATGCAGCCACTGGAAAGGGCATACACAGAGTATCTGACATCTTAGTATGAATTTCCTCATCTGCAAAATGGAAGAACCTTCTACCTCCTTCATGGTTTTGGTTGGAACAACATGAAATAACATACTAAATTACATATTTCAATCCCTTGCATAGACTACAGGTTATGAACCCTTCCTACAGCATTGGACCAACCTAGCCTCTACTTGAATACTTTAGTGATGAGACACTCATTGACACTTCAAGACATTGCATTTGATTTATAAGTAACACAAAACATTTGAATATCTTTCCCAGGTTTAAGCCAAAACTAGACTCCCCAGAACTCTCACACTGGGCTTTCTTGTCCTGTCTGAAATGTACCTGTACACATTACCTTTTCTCTACTCTCTAGTCTAATCCTCCTGAATAGACCTTCCTGGCATCATCCTGGGTCCCCTTTTATATATACATGATTCACAGACCTCTTGCCATCCTAGGTGCATACTCCTGTTTGCTCCAGTTCATTGGACTAAAGAAATTACTGGTCTTTTTTTCATATGAAATTAACTTCATTTTGAAGTTAACTTTCCTCCACACTGTTTTTCTTTTTCTTTTTAAAAAATTTTTTTATTGGAGTTCAATTTGCCAACATATAGCATAACACCCAGTGTACCTTGTTTTTCCATATTAGCTTGGGCTTGCTTTTTTTTTTTTCTTAACCACATTGTTTTACAGCAATTCATCCTGTAGCTTCCACCCATTATTTCATCAAATTCTTTCTGACCCCTGATTCTATCACCCCAAGTGTTAATTATAGCTCCCAGCTACAATACACACAAATAGGTCAAGCACATCAGCACCATGTCTTCATCTAAGTCATTAATAAAAATATCAAACAGGACAAGGTCAAAGACTATGCCTTCCAGCATACCCTGATAAACTTTTCTCTACCCTGATGTCAATTCATTAATCAATAGGCTTAGGGTAAAGTTGTTATCCAGTAATAAACTGAAAGAAAAATAATCTTATGACAACTGGATTTTAGTTTTTTTCCAAGAATGTATGAGAGTCCCTGTCATAAGCTTTGCTGAAATCAAGAAATAACTGTTACTTACTAAAAGGGAATGAATATTATTATTAGACCTTAATGTCCCAAAACCTAGTTTCGAATTTCACTAACATTCTATCATGTGCTTATACATCTACAGATTCAGGTTTGTTCCCCACCAACTTTTAAAAACCAACATTACTTCTGCTCACCTTCATTCTTGATTTTTCAAAGATTATCAATGATAGTTCTATGAATATGCCAATGGCAATCCTTTTCATGGTCTAGATGTCATTTATCTGGACTACATAATGAACATATTCTAGTGGATGTTCACAAGGTATTTTGGGGTGGGGAGGGGGTTGGGAAGAGCAGGGAATTGAGTAAAGTGTGTTCTGTATCTGAATGTACTTCCTGTGTTGTGAAAATCCCCTGGTTTATGAGTTTGGGTGGAAGGCAAGGCCCAGCTGCTGTTGCAGAAACCAAAAGGCTGCTCTCTCAGGGACGTGCGCAGGTTAAAACATGGGCATGTGACCTAGAGTGTCCCCTAACCAAACACAACCAACCCTAACTTAGCAGTAGGAGCTAATGACCCAAAGAGGCAGAGAGATTGTTGATGCTATTTGGACATCAACAGAGGTAATAACCTCCAGTCACCCAGGGCAGTCAGGACAACGAAATAAGAGACAGTGTCTGGAGCCGACACTCCTGGTGACAGCAGGGTGCTCCACGGACAGTTGTGTGGCATGATTTTGGCTCCAGTCTGGTTATTCAGCTTTACACTATTCTTGCCGGTTTTTAAATTCTTCCCAGCAGATCTGTCAGGCACATGATATCCTCTCAATAAACTTTTCTGTTTAATCCAGCCAAAGAGAATTTCTGTTGCTTGCAAGAGAGAACTCTGACTGGTACATTTATTCAGAGCAGCCAGGCCCTTTAATTCCTCCACAACAAGGCAGTTTCTGACTATCCCATTGTCTGAAGCCTGCTCTAATTGCCGTGGAGTCAGATTTGCTCTAAATCTTCTGCTTGGAAGAACATTTGCTTTGACAGAAAAAAAATAAAGACAGTAGATGGGAACTAAAGATGGAATGTAGATGAACAGATAAATAAAAATAAAGAAATAATTTTAAAGTGTGACTTAGTAGTTCTGCTTTCACTGTTGTTTGCTTTAAGTGGTAAACTATTATAATCTCTTGTTCTTCCTCCTTCAAACATCACTCACTCACTCACTCAGTCACATAAAAAATATTTGCTAAGGACCTACTATGTGCCAGACACTCTGCTAGGCACTGGAGAGGCAGCCCCTGCTCTGCTCTCACGCTCAGTCTCAGATGAAACAGCTTTATCTGAATTAATGAATAGTTTCCTTTGTTACTAGTGTTTTCTTTGCAGTATCCTTTGTTGATAGTTCCTCATCACTGTGACCCCTAATGGTGGAATACCTCAGTAGTCAGTCCATAAAATTCTTTTCCATTTTCTATGTTCATTCACTCACAGGGTGTTTTAGTTATTGACTGTGTACAACAAACTAACCCTAAATTGAGTGGCTTAAAACAACATATGTGTTACTATCTCTCACAATTCTTGGGTTACAGATTCAGAAAAGGCATATCAGGTACAACTTACTTTGGCTTCATGTGTTACTTGTGAGCCTGGAATGGATCGCCCTCCCTCTCCCACAAGATGGTTCTTCAGTCACATGTCTGGCACATAGCCAGGCTGGCTGGGCAAATGGCTTGCCTGGAGTCCTATATCTTGGGCCTAATTTCACACTGTGTTGCAGGTTCTCAGTTCTCTCCCATGTCCTCTACGGCCTCTCCCTTTCCACATGGCCTCTTTCATAAGACAATGAGAATTCTAACCAGAATTCTGGTCAAGGTGCCCAAGAATACAAAAGAGAAGCTGTCAGGACCACAAATGGCATTAGTGTCACTGCTGGCATGTTTCCCTGTTGGTTAGAACAACCACAAACCCAACATAGATAAGGCCTGCACGAGGGTGCGAGTATACAAAAGCATGGTTCATTCGGGGCCACCAATGTGACAATTACCATACTTGCTGATCCTATACAATCCCCTTGTTAGATAACATCTATAACCCAGACAGTTTCCAGATTTCTACCCTGGATCCCTTTCCTAAATTCTAACTCATTAATCCAACTGCCTTGTGATATGTTCACCTGCACATACAACGTGCATGTCAGCTCTCACCTGTTGAAATCTGAGGGGCATCTTCCCCACTCTGCTCCTCCTGCAGGCTGTCCCAACTTTCCCCACAGCAGCTCCACCATCAGAGCTGGTCAGGTCTAGATCCCTAGCTCCTGCATCTCTCGAATCCCACATCAAATGTTATCAGCTCAACCTTAAAAATGTATCCTGACATCAACTACTTGCTCCAAATATATGTGTATTCCTCCTTCACCTCCTTCAGATATTTTTTAAAGATTTTATTTATTTATTTATTTATTTATTTATTTATTTATTTATATGAGAGAGAGAGAGAGAGAGAGAGAGAGAGAGAGAGAGAGGCAGACACACAGGCAGAGGGAGAAGCAGGCTCCACGCTGGGAGCGTGACATAGGACTCAATCCCGGGACTCCAGGATCACGCCCTGGGCCAAAGGCAGGCATTGATCCACTGAGCCACCCAGGGATCCCCTCCTTCAGATTTTTTACCTAAATACCTCTCCTCTTCTCAGCAAGGCCTTCCCCTGATCATCCCCATTTAAAGCTGTATGTGCATGCATATGTGCACACATATTTTATCTCACAGGAAGTGGGAAAATGTTCAACTGCCCCAGGAGACTTTAATCTGGAAACCAGAATACTGATGGAGAGCTACAGTTTTTGAGAACAGATGTGGTTTAAAATCATGCAAATTAAAGCATTCCTCATAGATTTAGAAATCAAAATGTATGAGGAAGAGAAACCAAATAATGAGGTAAATTATGTGGCAGGGAGAAAAGAAAGAACATGACTTTCAGCTGCCAGTCCCATTTTTGAACATTACACACACCTCAGACTATCATACAAAACTATGAAGATGGTTCTTTATCCTAACATCAGCCATCTACAGGGTGAGATGGGACAACAAGGAACTCAGCACAGAAGTCTTATCTTTACCCTCTCAACCTACCTGATTCCACTTTAAATTCTCTAAGCATTATTTTTTCCTCATTAATAAAAAAACTGGGTAACAATAATATATGCCTTATGTAGCTCAAAGGGCTAAAGATGGAATCTGATGGAATAACATGTATGAGAGATTGCTTTTTAGCATAAAAGTACTATAAAAATGTGAATTATGATGATTCATAAATCACTTTACATAATTTTTGGAGACACAGCTTTCTTTCATGTGTAACATAGACACTTTTTTACATAATGTTACACATTAGTTTAAACATTTACTAGTTTGCCCCACAGCAGAAGAAATAAAATGACTGCCCCAGTAATATCATGACTAGCTATAAACTTGTTGCTTTTCTACTTACATGTAATTATTAAATGTGCAATAAAGAGTTCTGCTACATACACTTTGATCTCACGTAATGAAAACCAGAATAGTTAATATATATTTGATGGTAATATATATTTATATAGTTATATATACTATATTAATATTCTTATTTCCACTAATAGAATTTGTTTTAAAATTTTCAGCATCGGGATCCCTGGGTGGCGCAGCGGTTTGGCGCCGGCCTTTGGCCCAGGGCACGATCCTGGAGACCCCGGATCGAATCCCACATCAGGTTCCCGGTGCATGGAGCCTGCCTTCTCCCTCTGCCTGTGTCTCTGCCTCTCTCTCTCTCTCTCTCTCTCTCTCTCTGTGACTATCATAAATAAATAAAAATAAAAATAAAAAAAATAAAAATAAATAAAAATAAAATTTTCAGCATCAAGTTAAATAGGTTAATGTGGCACATATTTGTCTTGGACAAAAAGAAAGAAAGAAAGAAAGAAAGAAAGAAAGAAAGAAAATAAATTGCTTAACTTTTCTATGTAAGTAGAAAAAAACTGGTGACTATTTGACTATTTTCTACTGTATTTCTCTTCCAACACTCAAACGAAAGGGTAACTATAACAATGTCTTAAACTATGTGAAACCAGATATATTTTTCAAGCTAACCAAGTCATTCTGTGGTTAAAAATGCTCCTTCACATTTGACAACAATGGCAGGAAGATAGAACTCAAAACAGACGTGTCACTTGGGTCCATGAGCTGTTCCACTGAGACACAAGCACACTGAGCAGCACTTTTTCCATGTGTTCCCAACCTTGCAGCTTGTAGATTAGATCTACGTACTTTGAAAGCACGTAAGAATCTAAATTTCAGACATTTTAGAAGCTTTCCACGGTACTTAAGAGGCAGCCTATACTAGCAATATCCTATTAGCCATTGAATGGTTTTTCATGTAATTAATAGTACTCTTTCCAAAGTCATCTCTTCCAGAGCTCTTCCACATCATTAAATGTTCATCACCTATTTCATTATTCTCCCAAGGCTTTTGTGTAACACAGAATGCCGTTCATAGGAATAACACAAAGTAGATGGGCTTCAAGTTCTCTTTAAAAGCAAAGAGCAGAAATATATTTATGCAGTATGCACACTATCATAAACAAGAATGTTACTATATGTTAACTATCAAAATTTAAATTAAAACTTAAATAAATAAATAAATGTTTCACTTCATGAAACTCAAAATACGTAAGAACCTAAAAAAATCCTTGAACATCTAACTAAAATCCAAAGAAAAAATCCAATACCTAGTGAATCCTAAAATTATTTTACCTTTCTTTCATATCTAGGGTTTCAATGGGCATGGTGTATGGATTTTTCTTACACTTTTAATTTTATTTTATATATTTTTAAAGAGTTTATTATTTATTTGAGAGACAGAGTGCATATGTGAGAGGACATGAGCAGAGGGACAGGGAGAAGCAGATTAGGGAACCCAACTTGAGTCTCAATTCTAGGACCCTGGGATCAAGACCTAAGGGGAAGGCAGGTGCTGAACCAACTGAGCCATCCAGGCACCACTCTCTCACACTTTTTAACTTACTAATTCCGCCTCCTTAAAAAAAGGATACTATTAATTACATGGAACTATAAAATCAATTTCTTTTAGAAAATAACTTTGATGTTAACAACTTTGAAATATGGCAATATCATCACTAAGTTTAGAAAACTATATATTAAAATGTTTGATATTGGGAAGCCTGCATAGCTCAGATGGCTAAGCATCTGCCTTCAGCTCAGGTCATGATCTCAGGCGCCTAGGATTGAGCATCGGGCTCCCTGCCCAGTAGGGAGTCTGCTTCTCCCTCTCCCTCTGCCCCTTCCCCTTGCTCATGTTCTCTCTCTCTCTCACTTGCTTGCTCTCTCAAATAAATAAATAAAATCTTTAAATAAAACAAAATGTTTGATATTGATTTAGGGCTTGCTAAATAACAAGATTCTGTGTGTGTGTGTGGGGGGCGTTGTATAAGTAGATCCCAGTGATATAAAGCGGGCACTACTGTAACTTACACATTTGCTTTATGGAAACTTAAAACATTTCAATAAAATAAATTCTTAAATTATAAGGCTTTTGACCAGTCCACAAAACTTACTTAAACAACAAAGCAGTTCAACCGTATTCAGGATTTAATTACACTCAGGATCTTAAGAGCAGAATAAGGGAGGGTGGTAGAAACAAAGAAGAAAATTTCCTTTTCCTCTTCTGACCAGAAGCCCAATCTAACTAAAGCTGTAAAAATAAGCAGGTGATACAACATTATAATTGGGAATCAGAGAAAGATGGGTCTTGAGTTCATTGTACTTGCTACAAGATCCTGGAAAAGCATCTAATCTCCTTAATCCTTAGTTTTAGTTTCCCTGTAAAGTGGTGATATTCATAGTTCCGTGAGGCTGTTGAAAACATCTGAAATGATAGTAACTATAAAGCCTCCAGCACAGTGCTCAGCATAAAACCCAATAAATTTTACTTGAAGATTTTTAGCATTGTGGTCATACTAGTCTTACATAATCTTTCACCTCCTCTTCTGATTCATCACACATCAGTCCAAGCCCACAATGGCCTCCTGTTTCCTACCCTATATCCCCCACCTAGATCTGCTCTAACTCCCAAGGCGTTTCATGTTTTGAAATTATTATTGCCTTTCCATCACTAAGAAACATACAAGAGGAGAACAGAATTTATTTATGCTAGATACCTTGAGGAAAGCAATCTGGCTAATCCATTAAAATACTTATGAGTCTTAATCTTCCTCAAGGTATCAGTAGATTTATAACCAACAAGCAATGAAAAGCAGTATAAAACAAAATAAAAACTTTAGGAAATATTCTGGGAGTTATTTTTATACTGGGCAATTACCACATAGTCACACTAACGCTACCAAGGAGTCCACACCTCCCCAACTCTAAGGAAAAACTCTTGCAAGATATTTCTACAGCCTGGAGCTCTTCCCCACTCCCACCACAACTCTGATTTCAGACATCCATTCAAACATTTTATGTAAACAAAACCCAGGCAAAATTAGTTGTAGCAACAAAAAGTATTCCACCAGAGACCGCAAAAGGACAGGAGATGAAAAGAATAGAAAAAGACAAAGAAAAATGGAAAAGAGGAAGGCAAGAACAAATGGGGAAGTGAGGAAATAAAGGTGGAATGGAGACTCAAGAAGAGGCAAGGCAGGGCAATCCTACACCATGAACGACCCAAGCTTGCCTCATTCTCTGAGAAAACAGATTAAGCTATGTCTTAACTCCCCAGAGAAATTGGGAAGGAAATGTTGCCTGAAAAGTGCTGCAGATGTCCACACTATTATGTGGTTGATTGACCTGGGATGGCTCCAAGGGAATTGGGACCAGGGAAAATCTCACTCATACAAAGAAAAGTGATTGTTTCAGAGTCTTATTAATCAGTTAGCAAATACTCCAGGACATGTTTAAAAGTCAATCTTAATCTTAGCAAATATTTTGGGACAATGAATTTCCTTCATGTGGCAACTTCCACAGAATATAAAATCATCAAATGATTTTAGCCTCACAAATATATTATTTCCTTTTAAGACTTGGAGGACATATTTTCATATGATTTCTCTTAGTTTCTCTATTAATGTTACTGATTTAGACACCAAGCTCTTCTTCTTCCTTTTAGTTAACTATCTAATTTTGAGGGAGGAAATAAGTACGTTTTAGAAATCCTTCTTCCACAAAACATAAAAGTTAGTCAAGTATACTCAGAAAAATTGAGATTTAATTGCAGTATCACATCTAGATCTACTGGAAAATATGACACAAAAATCCCAATTCTAAATCAACTGAATACATTATTGACTCCAAAATCACCGATTAAACAAAAGAAATTATATTTGCATTGATGTGTGAATCTGCATCCATTCTTGGTAGCATGTAATATATTCAACTGCTCAGTTCTAGCTGTCCTTGTAGCCACATTACCATATTATTCAAATGTATCTATCATTTATATGTAAATAGAGAAGATAAAAGGCTTCTTCATAAGACAACAATTTTCAAATGAAAAACAGACACAGGCAAGACATTACCAAGATAAAAATGTTGCAAATATGCATTCTATTATATATTTTTAAAAACATATGAAAACTTTTTCAAATTTTTAAAAAAGTAGTGTAGTAATTACAAAATGGGATCCTAATACATTCACAATACCAACAGCTACTCTTCTCAATAAAACTCTCCACCAATGTCATTTGTATCTTATAAATTACATGTTCTCAAATCCATCTGTGAAAATTGGGATGTTAATTATCATGGTTACATTTCATGATACCACAGTTAAATGCTGAAGTGGTGCTACATAAATACCATATGTTTTTCTAGGAGAAACGGAGAAAGATTAATTATGAGTTCAAGTCCAAGTCTTCTAGCAGTAATACCCTCAACACAATAAGATCATTACATTGTGTGCTATGCAAATTGGAAGTTTTAATTAATAGCTGAAATACCAACTGAGGGGAAAAACTATGAAGTCTAAATTGTAAGTATCAGCTTTCCTCCACTCAAAAAAAAAAAAAAAAAGAAAGAAAAGGAAAGAAAAAAATCTTAGTAAGAACGCTTCTGAGAAGCCAAGTTACAAGTTCAAAGGGAAAAAAAAATCATTGTCTGTGAACTTCCTTTGATAGAGCAATCACTGGCTGTTTAATTCTATTTGATAAACCTGAAAACTGCAGCATATTCAAACATATAACAAATAGGTTATAAATAGATAATACATCTGATGAAAATTCAGCTTAGCATTTTTCTGGATTTTTCAAAATTACACAAACCTACTAGATAAAATACTTTGGTATAGTAACCTAAATAAGAAACTCTGTCATAATACTACAAGAATTTTATTTATGTTTATAAAATCAGAATTCTTCTTTTTTTAAGATTTTATTTATATATTCATGAGAGTACACAGAGAGAAGAGAGAGAGAGGCAGAGACACAGGCAGAGGGAGAAGCAGACTTCATGCAGGGAGCCCGACGTGGGACTCAATCCCCCATCTCCAGGATCACGTCCTGGGCTGAAGGCGGCGCTAAACCGCTGAGCCACCCAGGATGCCCTAAAATCTGAATTCTTATTTTACTCACCACATATTCAAACACAAGTGTCAGTGTCTCCTTGGTGTGGATGATGTCATGAAGCAGCACAATATTAGCGTGTTTTAGTCCTTTTAACAGAGAAGCTGTAAAACAAAGACAAAGAGACAATGGGTAACTATAAACTCATATGTGTCATTATCATTTTGTCAGATGAGATACCTATTTTCCCATTTTCCAAGCCAATAACTATTCAAAATCAAGGGCAGTGGAACAGGGTTTTAATTTAGATGAAGCTCCCCCAATTATTTCACCTGTTATTTGTTATTAAGCTGTAGGGAGATTCCATTATGATTTTAATCGTTTTAAATTTGTTAAGGTTTGTTTTATTATCCAGGATGTGGTTTATCTTGGTATACATGTTATACGTATGGAATATATATTCTGCTGAAGTTGAGGTTGAGGAGTTCCATAAATGTCAATTAGATTCTGTAGATTGATGATGTCATTGAGCTCTTCTATGTACTTCCTGATTTTCTGTATAATGGTTCTGACTGAGAAAGGGTTGTTGACATCCCCAAATATAAATGGGGATTTGTCAACTTCTCATTTGAATTCTACCAGTTTTTGTTTTGTGTGTTTTGAAGCCCTGGGGTTTACTGCATACACATTTAGGATTCTTATGTTTTCTTTGTGAACTAGCTCCTTTATCAGTATACAACATTTCTCTTTTTCTTTGGTAATCTTCTTTGCACTGAAGATTTTAATATAACCACTCCAGCTTGCTTTTGATGGTGTATCTTTTTACATCTTTTGACCTACTACATTGTTACAATACAAATTTCTTATAAACAGCATATCGTTGGGTCGTGGGCTTTTAAAATTCATTCTGTCAATCTCTGACTTTTTACTGATATTTAGACCATTTAAATCTAATGTAAATATGAATATGTTGGGTCACCTGGCATTTCAATCTATTTTCCCTCGGGCATCTTGTAACTTAGTCTTCATTTCTGATTTGATTTGTCCTTTCTTCTATATCTCCCAGGAGTTAACTCATTTCATTTCATTTTGGGTTTTGTGCATTTTTCTTCTTAGCTTTTGTATTCCCAATTCAAGGTGGGATTTTTAGGTTTCATATATCCAAGAGCCCGAATGAGAAAATTCACTTTAGATTACTGTAGTGTGTACAATTTTCTTAATTTTATGATTGCTTTTTGAAAAGCATTTTTATCAGATGAAATGCCCTTGTTTTGCGTTTTCTGAGTTTTTACAGCAATTTTATATAGATGTGTTTGTTCTATTCCTATTCATTCAAGGGACTGTGTTCTTAGTTTGAGAGTCCTCTTACATCAGTTCTTCTCTCCTCTATGTAGTTATTATAGATGGTGCTGGTGGGACAAAGGGAGAGGGTTTAGTGTGTTTTGTTTCTTTTTCATTTTACAGGATCCTTAATTTCATCCTATTCTTTTTCCTTTTTACTTTCACTGCCATCTTCAAAGGGTACCCTTCTTTCCCCATATACCTGAATCTCTCCCACAGGCAGTACTTTCCAATCCCATTCACTTTCAATATTTTCTGAAGTCAGTGCTGTGAACTACATGTTCACAGTCAGTTTTCTCTTTCTGGCGTGATTCTGGTCCTTGCTCCTCTAAGTTCTCCATACCCCTCTATTCTTTTTCAGTCTCTTAAACTTGTCTGAAGCTTCCCTTGCACCACTCTGGAACCACAGGCTTATGGCATCTCCTAATGCTTTCAAAGATGTGGATCCTGTGTGTTTTTATTTGCTCTCTTTGTTAGATTTATGACTTTTGGAGAATTGTGAGTGGAAAGATTCAAGATTAGGCAGCCACCATTCATTGTCCTCCAAACCTCTTGTCTTAGATCAAGGCCTGATACATAGTAGTAACTCAATAAATTTACTGATTGTTGTTCATTTAGGTTCCCTGGTGGAGACACACACACACACACACACACACACACACTTTGAATATCCCTTGAATGAGAAAGGACCTGCTATCATCTGCAGTTCTTCCTCCTTTATCTTCCTTTTACTATGAGACCAGCACTAGCCCCTGATCTAAGTATGTTAATAGATAACACACATTCTGATATCTACCCTTTCAAAAGGGTGGACAAGACCACATGGTCAATTTTAAGATCTGGGCAAGAACAATTGATTCTGCCCCTTAAATTCCATTCCTTCCCCAACACGTTTGCTTCTTTTTTTTTTTTTTAATTAAAAAAGGGAATGAGACAACTCCATCCCCCCCATCAGACTCACTGTGACAATGCTCACAGCAAATAAATAACTTTAGATTTCAATTTTTGTAAATAATGCCACAAAGGACATGACTGGGTTTAAAACATACAAATATTTCTTTTAGAATTATCTTCCTATAGTGAATTGTGAAAAATGGAATTGCAGAGTAAAAAGACATGAGATTTATACAAGATGTTACTAATTGATTAAATAACAAGTGGATTTAGTCTTACATCTTTCCATCTTTGCAAAAATAAAAGAACCATAGTAGACAGGAAAATATACGTAAAAACTAATGTACCATGGAAGTAACCAATCTTATCAAATGATCCTTACTAAATAAGTATATGAAAATTTGATATACCATAAGCACAGGTATTTTTTTAAAAGATTTTATTTATTTATTCATAGACACAGAGAGAGAGAGGCAGAGACACAGGCAGAGGGAGAAGCAGGCTCCATGCAGGGAGCCTGACGTGGAGCTCGATCCTGGGTCTCCAGGATCACACCCCAGGCTGAAGGCAGCGCCAAACCGCTGCGCCACCGGGGCTGCCCAAGCACCACTGCCCAAGTATTAATTTAAGGTAAACTCTTCCTCGTCCCTCAGTAAGATCAGAAATAAACAGAACTGTTTCCCCCTACACCAATGACCGTTCAAGTAGAATACTCAAAGAATGGGAGCTACCTCTATCACTATTTAAATTATTTTCAATTTTGGTTTTTGGTATACAATCTGAAGAAAAAAAAAGATGTTTTGCATGTGTTCTGTCAAGAACTTATAATCATTCATTTATTCATCAAGTATCTATCAAGAACCTAGTTACTGGCACTGGTGGCCCTGGACAAATTCTTGATACCCAGCAGTACTGCAAAAACACATCTTAAAAAAGATTTATAACACCAAGCATGAATCCTAATGTAAACCTTGGACTTTGAGTGACAATGATGTGTCAGTATAGGTTCATCAATTGTAAGGAATGTACCACTCTGCTGAAAGATGTTGATAGTAGGGGAGACTTAGGAGTGGGGGTGGGGAGGAGGTAGGTGGTAGGAGGAAGTGGTAGGTAGGTGAAAACCTGCCACTCAATTTTGCTGTGTACCTAAAACTGCATTAAAAAATAAAGCCTATCAAAAAAAAAAGAGATGCACCCATGTTTTTTTTTCCTAAAGATTTTTTATTTATTTATTCATGAGAGACAGAGAGAGAGAGGCAGAGACACAGGCAGAGGGAGAAGCAGGCTCCATGCAGGGAGCCCAATATGGGACTCGATCCCTGGTCTCCAGGATCCCACCCCAGGCTGAAGGCAGTGCTAAACCACTGAGCCACCGGGGCTGCCCTGCACCCATGTTTTAACACACTTTAAAAAAAAAAAAAAACAACCAAATCTTAAAAAATAAATAAAAATTTTAAAAAATCTAGATCATTTTATATTTTACTCAAATAAAATGATATTTTAGATATGTCATCACCATGTAAGAGGGGCTGCACTGGCTTTTCCCAGAAAGGCAGAGAAAAAGCATATAGACTGTTAAGTTTTAGTATGAGCTCAATGAATGTGAGCAGTTGTTTTATTAGAGCTATTGTTATTGCTATGAATTTCTGTAGACTTCTCCAGGCAAGACTGTTTCAGTACATATGCTATATCCTTAATCCCAAGAAAAACTTTAATAAACATATTTAGTCCAAAGAAGGTCATTCAGAAAGAGAATTCATGTGGCTGATTCCAACACTGGAAGACAACAAGAAGTGTGTTCCCTCTAAAACTGAATCAGTAGCAGTAGTGTATAGTCCAAGGCCAGAGAAGTCCAGACTACCATGGTGAGGCCCTCTCTTTCATCTCACATATCTTCCATGGGCAAGTTAGCTTTATACACTAAAAACCTCCTAGCAAAAAAAAATCTACAAATTTATTTTATCTGAGCTTTGTAAATTAGCACTCATGGGAAAATAATTACAATAATAAAATCATAGCACACAAACTGTGAAGGAACAACCATTATATAGACTTATGATAGAGGTTCGTATGATTAATTCTAATAATTTATAATCTTCCTTCTTTTAATTATTCAACTGGCCCATCAGCCTTAAACATTTAAAAGTTTATTAAATAGCTAGCTTTCAGATATTAATCTGGGGACCAACTTCACATTTGCTCATTTTAAAAAGGACATTTGGCCCTGTGCTAGTCTTCTAAGGCAGATTTATCCTCAGAGATCAATATTTCAAACCACAACAGAGTATTTGAAAATGATGGTCAGGTATGGTACTTCACACCTACCAGGTACCATGGATAAGTGAAATGAATCAAGGACCTAAAGGATCCCATGTTGCATGAAAGGAACCTGGCTTTGCGAGGCAAGTTTCAGAAATGTATTATTCAATAGGATTTGTAATCTTGTCCAATTTCATTTTTCAAGTTATCCCCTTAGCCTGTCAAATTTAGCAAGGATCCATCCTTATCAGCAACAACCCCAAAAAGGTATTGAAGCTTCCACCAAATTAAGAATCCCATGCCCTGAGGATCCTTTGCCTTAGGATTTTTTTTAACTGCCTGCCCAACCTCTGTGCCATTATTGCCTTTCTTCTCTCGCCACTTACACCTAAATTGTTGCTCATTTCTCAAAGTAATGTCTTCACACTCATCATTTCCCATGGCATCTTCCCCTACAATTTCAGGAAAATCGCATTTCTGTTAGCATTCATCTTGGGAAAAAATGTTTTTTTTCCTGACAGTGACAAATATTATAGAAAAAACTCATGTCAGTTTTTTATATTTTTTTAACCATTTCTACGTGAAGAATAAAAGTCTCCACATTTCTTTCTAGTTAAGTCTCAATTATTACAGATTTTAGATTTCTAAATACATTTCTACACACTTCTAAAGTACACTATCAGTTAAATACGTACCAATACCCCTGTATTTTTTTAAAGATTTATTTATTTATTTATTTATTTATTTATTTATTTATTTATTTATGATAGACATAGAGAGAGCGAAAGAGGCAGAGACAAAGGAGGAGGGAGAAGCAGGCTCCATGCCAGGAGCCCGACGTGGGACTCGATCCCAGGACTCCAGGATCACACCCTGGGCCAAAGGCAGGCGCTAAATCACTGAGCCACCCAGGGATCCCCCCAATACACCTGTATTTGAAAGCAAACACTCTTTCTTTTGAGATTAACATAATGAATTTGCATTTTAAAAAGGACAGAACCACTAATTTCATAGCTGATGGCTGACAAATGGCATGGAAGATCAGAAAACAGTCCAGGATACCCATCAACATCAGGGAAGGTGACAGACCTCACTAGTTTGGAGGCTGCCAATGCAGCAGCCACTGCTTCCAGTAAGCTGCCAGAAACCATAATTCCTGTTGTTACCACAGCAAGTAAGTCTCCTGGGCTGCCAAGTCAGACCAGTGATTAGCACCTAAGCTCTAAAGCCAACATGTCTCCCTTTTCAAGACAAACACTGTCAAAATAATACTCCACGTAATCCTAATAATATCACAGATATACCACATGTTATTTTCTCATCGTTTACTGACAAACAAATCCCGCAACATTAGTGTTAGCAATTCCAGAATGCTTGGTTTCTCACTTGGTTTCTCCACATGTCTTAAGTAAACATATAGCAACATTTTAAATTCATTTCAACTCCTGAGGTTTGAAAAAGTTCAACTGTATGTGATGCAAAAGACTTGTAATATTAGGGCTGAGGGTAAAATTCTAAGAACAGTTTGGAGACTATGATGTCACAATACAAAAAACAGAAAACCACTGCTGTTCATAAAGATAATTGTGTCTCTGACAAAGTCTCAGTAGGACAGAAGGACACAGGGAGACTTCCTTAGTATGGCAGCAGGGTTCAGATATCTGCTTATAGGCCATAATGAAACTTCCACCACCCGTTTTGAGAATAAACACCTTCAATTTCCACTCTGACTTGGAGGGAATAAATTTCACCTAAACTCCAATATCATCATGATCAAATGAATTGTGAGTTAATAGAAGAGTTCAGAGTATGTTCATATAAAAAAAAATACTTTATTTACTTGAGAGAGAAAAAGCATGCACAAGCAGGGGGAGGAGCAGAGGGAGAGGGAGAAGAAGAGAATCCTCAAGCAGACTCCTGGGTTGAGTGTGGAGCCCAACATGGGGCTGGATCTCATGACCCTGAGATCATGACTTGAGCCAAAGTCAGAAGCTCAACCGACTGAGCCAGCTAGGTGCCCCCAGAAGTATGTTCATTTTATCAGTTACAAGCAATGTTAATAAAGGAAGGACAAAACCCTTCTTTAGTATATCAGTTTTCTAATTTATTATATGATATCCTAATAGGAAAGGACAAACCACAAACAAACACAACCTATCCTTGCTCATTCCACTTTCAGCCTCTGGAAAGAAGAAGTGCATTCACATTTTACTCTCTTTTTTACAAATGTGTTCTTTCCTAGAGGGGTAGATTGGAGGGGCTGCTACCTGACATTTCTAGAAGACAAGCATTACTACCCATTCAACCCAAGGAGACGACCATATCTCAAGCTACAACTTACACTAGACATGAACCTTTTATTTAAGCCAACAGCTAGATAGCTCTAAGGCTGCTAAAATTCACTTTATACTAGAAATAAGAAAACTGGGGATCCCTGGGTGGCGCAGCGGTTTGGCGCCTGCCTTTGGCCCAGGGCGCGATCCTGGAGACCCGGGATCGAATCCCACGTCGGGCTCCCGGTGCATGGAGCCTGCTTCTCCCTCTGCCTGTGTCTCTGCCTCTCTCTCTCTCTCTGTGACTATCATAAATAAATAAAAATTAAAAAAAAAAAAAAAAAAAGAAATAAGAAAACTACTTACCTTCAATGAGAAGTTACTTGCCAGTGCATTCTGAATATTTTTGTAGCTGAAGTATTTGGAATGGGAAAATCTCAGGGGTAAAGAGCAAACAACAACAAAAATAAAAATAAAAAAAAACAAGACTGCTTGTTTAACTTTATCTGTGAAGACTAAATGGTCTAGACAGAGAAATGAACAGATACACAGCTTCTAGGTTAACTTGTACACAGTTCTGCAAGGTATGCCGCCTCATTCAGCTACATAGAGAAATGCTGTGGTTCTGCTTATTCCAGATCCTTCCCTTAATGATATATAATATGATTAAGAAACACATACACATGCGCACACCCATAAATTAACACATGAAAAAGTAGAAGAATCAGGTAAAAAAAAAAAAAAATGGAACTGTATCTTTGACTCCGTACTCTGCATTTTATGCTCTGTATGCACACACATACAAACGGTCAACTCTGTGTTACAGGTAAAAGAGGTCATGGATAACCCAAACACAAGGTCAAAATGTGGTATCTTATAAACTTAATTTGGCTAAAATCACATACAGGATTTGGAGACATGCTTCTTGACTGCCAGGTTGTCACCCAAAGGTGGAAAAGATAATACACGTTAGGAATACTTTAGAAATATTAAATAAATTATTTTCTACCCCTCAGAAAAAAGTTTACTGTTCTTACTTGCTCCAGAGCTAAGTTCTTCTATTTGGGGATAGACAGAAATTCAATCCCACTGCATATTCCTCCTGCTTTGCCCTGCTCCTAATATCCCCAAGGTCACAAACCTGCAATGTGGTACTAAAAATCACAGACTCAACAATTCCACTCCTGCCATCACTACATCACTGTCTATCCACCAGTCAACTACCAGCAAATGGTGGTCGGGGGCGGGGGCGGGGGGGGCAGGCTAGGCTACTTCCACATCGCAGCCTCAGAGGACAACAGAAAAGGCTTACTAAATCACTTCAAAGAACAAATTGCTCTAGTAGTATAGCTGAATCACATAAAACTGCCAATATTTGACATTTTTGACCTACTAACATAGCAATTTCATGTGGCTCAAACTAATAGAGTTATTTGGTTCAAAGTAATTTTATCACAAATGCATTGTTACTTTTACCACTGCTAAGATTCAAACCAATCAATCTGCCACCAAAGGGCCAAGACCCTGGTCTGCATAGTAACACACACACACACACACACACAAGGAATCTGCCTATCAAACTATGGTCACAGCTGAGGGGAGGAATATAGAAACAACTTAGTTTTCTACATGTACCTTTCTACATCATTTTGAATTGTTGATGATACAGATACGTTTCTTTGATACTAAAAAAGAGGTCTTGAAAAGTTCTTTATTACAAGTGGGTTGGCTAAAAAAAACTGAAGTAGCACTAAAAAGGCATACAGCTGTTTAACTACACAATTAACATGCAACTACAACACATCTACAATAATGAATCATTATAACTGCAATGTGATCCTTCACTACTAATCCTGCCTCATTACTAATCCCTCCTAACTAGGTTAATGGTGCAAAATGCTAGCATTGTAAGATCTCTTTTCCTTTCCTGGAACACTGCAAACCTTGTTCCAGCCTCTAATTTGCTTGCATATCACACATTAATCCAAAATGTTGAAACTGTTTCTTGTCTAAATAGTTACTTCCCTGCATTAAGATTAATGTACTCACTGAAAAAGATTCCTAATTTTATTGTCTCCAATTACTCCCAGATGAACCTGTAAATGACCCACCAGCTGCTTTTCTATGCTGTAGCTCATCCTGTTCCTCTCTGCTACTAAAAAGATCCAGGCATGAATGTAGGTAGTATGTGAAAGTGGACACGTGGTTGTCTCTAATGTAAACATCTTGCTAGTAACTTCTGCAGAAGCAAATCTTGCTAAGTGACAGGGTTGGGAAGAGTGGCAGTTATGCTTCATGTACCATTGTCTTTAGGCAAAAAAGAGATGACATAGGAGTTGAGGGTTTCTGGAAGATTTGATAACAGAAGAGCTGTTCTCTGACTATAGTAATTAAGTTTAAAAGCTGTTAGGTGGGGGCACCTGGGTGGTTCAGTGGTTAAGCGTCTGCCTTTGGCTCAGGTCATGATCCTGGGGGTCTGGGATCAAATCCCACATAGGGTTCCCTTCAGGGAGTCTGCTTCTCCCCCTGCCTATGTCTCTGTCTCTCTCTGTGTATCTCTCATGAATAAATAAATAAAATCTTTTTTTAAAAAGCTGTTAGGTGGTTTGCTGTATTTGAACTACTTTAGACTTTATGACACGTGGGTTACACTTACAGTCAGTAAGAATACTACAAAGTATGCAATAAAAAAAAGATGTGTGGTTTGGCACCAAGCCCCTTATGTCTTCTGGTTAAGAAGAATAAACATCTGTATCATAATAGCTATCACTGTTCAACTAGATATAATTCAACCTCAATCTTTACATAAAAATGTGAATAGCTTTTATGGTATTTCACAAAAATAAACAGAAGTATAAAGTCATATAAAGTCAGAAAAATATTTTCTTTGCCATGGCTTCAAGCCCCAGTACCTAGGGGCCTGCACATGGGACACTCCACTTTACAAGGTATCACTCAAGTGATAGAACACAGTCTATCCTCCACAAAGCAAAGTAATTTTGTCACTTATTTCCAGACACAGGAAACTCCTACTATGCTCCATCAGGGATTAGACTGTTCCTATCAACACAGCCACAACCACAGGCCCACCATGAGGTGTTTCTCAAAGTGGGCTCCTTCAGTGATCCACATCCACTGCCACCAATGCAAATTCATTAGGCTCTATCCTAAACTTACCAAAACCAAATTGATGGGGATGAGACCTTAGAATCATTGAAGAAATATTTAACATCCACCCTGTGCCAAACACCAGGCACAGGAGAAACACAGACAAAACTCCTGTCCTTGTGAAGCTTGCATTCTATATTTTGGCCAAGCTTCCTATTCAATCCTTGTGCATCCTAAAGCTTAAAAATAATTGTGTTGTGTTTTTGACATGGAGAAATGGGTAGCATGATTATGGGAGGGGGGGGCGTATATGCATGTGTTTATGGACTTAGTTGCACTGCAATCTACTCATTGTTCTACAAGCAATTCAAAAGAAACAGCAAGACAATTAAGTTTGTTTACCTAGTATCTATTATCCCTTCCTTCTCTCTTTCTCTCTCTCTCTCACACACACACACACACACACACACACACCTGCTTGAAAAGAATTGCCACTGAAGGATAGAAAGTCCAGGGCTAGAAGGAAGAGAGAATTCTTTATTCTGAAAATTCGATGCTATTTTGATATGTGTGCATTTTTTTTGTTCAGTTAAAAAGGCAACAAATGTCAGCTCGTAATATAAATCAAATGTTGATAAGGTCATCATTACATGAACTTTTCAACCCCACAATTTTTGAAATCTGTGAAGGAATAAGATTTTATGTAAAATGCTTGCAGTAAGTAAGCACTGCATCAGAACCCATGTTTTGATAAACAATCAGCAGGTCTGGAAATACTATAAGCAGGCCACGAGCACCAAAGGAGAAAAAAGGGAAAGACAATAAAAAATGAGTATGAATTTTAGCTGGAATTAATTCTTACCCTTGAATATCTCCTGAATTGAAATTTCAAACATACCACTACTTTGTTTGACTTAATAGCATAGTCAAAGCTATAAAAATTTTAAACTATAGCTTAATTCAGTGGAAAGTGCACAGTCCTACAGCATCAGTTAACCTTCAGGCAGGCAATGACCTCCAATCTTCCCATGACAAAACTCAGTACACTGTCCCCAGGTCTGGACAAGGCCCTGAAATCCTTCATGCTGCTTCTAATCAGTGGTTGTCCTGGTGGGGACCCCAGTTCATCTCAATCCTGCTGACTGAGCTCTGTCACTGATGGAAGGTCACTAGTACTCTGCACCCTTATATGCATCCCTCCCACCAGTGCTTCCTTGCTTGCAGTGCTCAGTGATGCCCAACCGCTCAGGACACAGCTTCCAGCTTGCTCAAGCACCACATAAATGGTCAAGGGTTGTACAAGATTTTTAATGTAATAACAGTAATTAAGGG
Organism: Vulpes lagopus; assembly: GCF_018345385.1. Classification (NCBI taxonomy): domain Eukaryota; kingdom Metazoa; phylum Chordata; class Mammalia; order Carnivora; family Canidae; genus Vulpes; species Vulpes lagopus. The sequence goes on along the minus strand of NC_054836.1, from coordinate 16,397,693 downwards.
TTCAGTCACAGATTGCCTTCCAATTGTATAGAGGCAGGACCTTGGGCAAGTCCCAGTCTCTGGGTGCTCTCATTTTTCTTCTTCTGGCTATGGCAGCATTTGAAGGAGATTTTTTTCTGTATACACAAAAGCAAGATAGGAAAAGAAATACACCTATAAAGGATAGAGTTATATCTCACATGTTCAGTATTCATAGGTATAAGATGATAAAAATAAAACTGTTTATGCCAAGTCACATCGGCAAAGTGTTACGGAGGAGAGGCTCCTTATAACCTTTTCTGAAAGTGAGGACTTCTTAAATCCCTACACTAGCAAAGCCACTTCAGTACAAAAATGATAAGAACAGTCTTTAAAAATCTTAACAGAGTCCCATACTATCTTCCTCAAAGTCACTATCTAGTTGTCTGAAACTGGCAACATCTTAGAAGTGGCAGATTTCATGCAAGGTATCATACACTTGGCTAAGATAAAACATTTCTTTACTATGATTACTACATGAATAAAGTTAAAGATAACTAAGCTTATGTTATATATTTTATGTTTCTAAATTAGCAAGGTAGGGCAGCCCTGGTGGCTTAGCGGTTTAGTGCCACTGTCAGCCCGGGGTGTGATTCTGGAGACCTGGGCGAGTCCCACATCAGGCTCCTGCGTGGAGCCTACTTCTCTCTGCCTGTGTCTCTGCCTCTTTCTCTCTCTCTTTCTCTCTCTCTCTCTCTCTCTGCCTCTCATGAATAAATAAAATCTTTTAAAAAAATAAAAAAATATATTAGCAAGGTGACTTCAGACTGTCATGATAGTAAAAGAAGAAGAAGAAGAAGAAGAAGAAGAAGAAGAAGAAGAAGAAGAAGAAGAAGAAAAGAAAAGAAATTTCCATTGGAGAAAATAACAAAGGGGAAGAAAATTAGGTTTGTACATCAGGGTCTCAAGTTTTGCACCACCATCTCCACCAGAGCAATCCGATCCTACTTTCACCCGGGCAGGAAACTGTTAGACACTGAAGTCTCAAATGCTGTGACGGTGGAGGGGTCTTTCTCAGTCTCTCGCCAAGGTACGCTTGTGCAGGGTACCAACAATAGCTTCTGCTCATACAACCTGCCTTTCCATATAAGAAGGCAGCTCCTGAAAACTATAGTAAGCGTGTACTGTCATTAGCATCACCATCGGTTTCTCAAATATATTCTAACTCCTACTGACCCACATTTCCCTTTCTAATAAAACTTCCTCTTGCTTAATGAACATTACACACACAAATACATACCTGCATATGTAAAATCTTAGTGCATTAAATACTTCTACGATTTGACTCACCCACAGGGTGACTGTCCCTTCATGCACACGAAAAACCAGTCCTTAAGCGTAAAGCTGAGTGTCACCTTCCACCATGTATAATACAACTGTTCATTTGAAAACTGAGGAAACCAAAATATACAGTTTTGGCCCTAAGTCTCATATCCTGGCCTCCTGCCTCCTGCTGCAGTGCCATTCTATTTCTGTGATCAAAATAAGCATCATCTTTTTCTCTGTCATGGTTTTCCTGTCTTCTTTCCTAGGGCTATGTAGTGGTCATGGATCTTCTTTATCACCAGATCTACCCAGGTGCTGGGAGCAAAAAACCCAAAGCTAACAAGACCAGAGGCCATGGGAGGCACCTATGCAGCTGTTCACTTGCAGTACCACCTGGACTAAAGAGGTCTAAAAAGACAGCAATAAGGAGAGAGCTAATGGGGAAACTGAAATACAAATTGGCTTTTAAAAATTGTTCATCTGATCAAGGCTCTTCTCAAAACTTTTCAGGGGCCACTTAACAGGACTCACAGGACCTGCACAACAGGGATCTCGCTGGACCTCTCCCAACTCTCCCGCACACTCTAAAAACGATAGCCATACGGCATGCCTGCAGAGCTCGGGTTCACCACGTGCTCTTAGATGGGTGGGCTGTTCCTCCCTCTGCCCTTCTGTCCCCCACATCCCAGAGGCTTCAGCTCTCAACTTGACTATAATTTCCTTTGGAAATCTCTGCTGACTGCCAGGGCTCAAGTTAGGGGCATTTTCAATGAGTCCGTCCACACTATGAGGTGTTCTATCCGGATGTTATAATTACCTGATTCCCTCTTTCCAGCTGTCTGTATCCCCCATCACTCATTATTTGCTCTTACTCCAGCTGTGCTCATAGCACGCAAATCAAGGCTGAGTTTAGAGAAGATGCCCATTAAGTGCAGATTAAATAATGCATGCATAAACATGAAAAATAAAATCCTCAAATGATCTTCCTTAAATTGCCACAAGTGGCACAGCTCCTAGTATTGCACTCTGCTGTCTGCTGGTTACCTTCTTATAATGTGTTTAGTTCATCCTGGGTATGTTGATCAAAATAAATACATTCTTATCCTGTAATAATTGACAAACACAGAGGCTACAGATTTCATTAAATTTTGAAAAGAAGCAAAGAAGCGTCCTACGGGATGTCATTGGGAGTTTCCCTTTCCTAAATAGGTGAAATTCTGTATACTACTGCTATAAAGAAAAAGTCATTATTTTATTTCCACTCACATTTCAGATTACAGAGATGGTAAAAGATTTGTTTGAAATTCTATTTCAAAAAGCCCATGTTAGAAACTAATATTACATCCTAACATTCTACCCAGAAGGAGATAAGCTCATATACAGTAAGGCAACATCAAGGAGAAAAGGTTCTAAACCATACATGGGTTTACCGCAGAGTGAAATCCAACCCAGACTTGGTTTGTTTGGCTTATGAAATGTTTTAGAAATTTATTAAGTATTTAAAAAACAGATGGAAAAATATTCCATGCTCATGGATTGGAAGAATTAATATTGTGAAAATGTCAATGCTACCCAGGGCAATTTACACATTCAATGCAATCCCTATCAAAATGCCATGGACTTTCTTCAGAGAGTTGGAACAAATCACCTTAAGATTTGTGTGGAATCAGAAAAGACGCCGAATAGCCAGGGGAATACAAAAAAAGAAAACCAGAGTCGGGGGCATCACAATACCGGATTTCAAGTTGTATCGCAAAGCTGTGATCATCAAGACAGTATGGTACTGGCACAAAAACGGACACATAGATCAATGGAACAGAATAGAGAACCCAGAAATGGGCCCTCAACTCTACAGTCAACTAATATTCGACAAAGCAGGAAAGACGATCCACTGGAAAAAGGACAGTCTCTTCAATAAATGGTGCTGGGAACATAGGATTAGCCATGTACAGAATGAAACTAGACCATTCTCTTACACCAGACACAAAGATAAACTCAAAATGGATGAAAGATCTAAATGGGAGACAAGAATCCATCAAAATCCTAGAGGAGAACACAGGCAACACCCCTTTTGAACTTGGCCACAGCTACTTCTTGCAAGATACATCTATGAAGGCAAGGGAAACGAAAGCAAAAATGAATTATTGGGACTTAATCAAGATAAAAAGCTTCTGCACAGCAAAAGAAACAGTCAACAACTAAAAGACAACCACAGAGTGGGAGAAGATAGTTGCAAATGACATATCAGATAAAGGGCTAGTATCCAAGACCTATAAAGAACTTATTAAACTCAACACCCAAGAAACAAACAATCCAATCATGAAATGGGCAAAAGACATGAACAGAAATTTCACCAAAGTAGACACAGACATGCCAAAAAGCACATGAGAAAATGCTCCGCATCACTTGCCATCAGGGAAATACAAATCAAAACCACAATGAGATACTACCTGACACCAGTGAGAATGGGGAAAATTAACAAGACAGGAAACAACAAATGTTGGAGAAGATGTGGAGAAAGGAGAACCATCTTGCACTGTTGGTGGGAATGTGAACTGGTACAGCCACTCTGGAAAACTGTGTGGAGGTTCCTCAAAGAGTTAAAAATAGAGCTACCCTACAACCCAGCAATTGCACTGCTGGGGATTTACCTCAAAGATACAGTTGCAGTGAAATGGCAGGACACCTACACCCCAATGTTTATAGCATCAATGTGCACAACAGCCAAACTATGGAAAGAGCCTCAGTGTCCATCAAAAGACGAATGGATAAAGAAGATGTGGTCTATATATACAATGGAATATTACTCAGCCATTAGAAATGACGAATACCCATCATTTGCTTCGACGTGGATGGAACTGGAGGGTATGATGCTGAGTGAAGTAAGTCAATCAGAGAAGGACAAACATTATATGGTTTCACTCATTCGGGGAATATAAAAAATAGTGAAAGGGATTATAAGGGAAAGGAGAGAAAATGAGTGGGAAATATCAGAGATGGTGACAGAACATGAGAGACTCCTAACTCTGGGATACGAACAAGGGGTAGTGGAAGGGGAGGTGGGCAGGGGGTTAGGGTGACTCTGTGATGGGCACTGAGGGGGGGCACTTGACAGGATGAGCACTGGGCATTATGCTATATGCTGGCAAATTGAACTCCAATAAAAAATATACAAAAAAATTAAAACAATAAAAATATCAAAAAAAAGTGTTTGAAAAACACCTTGGCTTTTCTAGAAAAACCCAATGTGGGGCATGGGTGGCTCAGTGGTTGAGCATCTGCCTTTGGCTCAGGTCATGATCCCAGGGTCTTGGAATCAAGTCCTGCATCAGGCTCCCCACAGGGAGCCTGCCTTCTCCTTCTGCTTCTCTCTGTGTCTCTCATGAATAAATAAATAAAACCTTAGGAAAAAAAAAAAAGAAATAAAAAAAAACCCAGTGTGGCTACAAGTTATATGTCCATTGCTACACAACCTGCCCCTTATATAGGATGTCACTGCCATGCTTCCCCACTTTCCTTGTCCCCCCAGAGTGGCAGAGGCTCTGATAGCCTGATACCTGACTGACCTTTAAGTTCGTGATCTCCAAATCACTATGTATCATGTGTAAAAGTCCATCGCCTTGACTGCATGAGCTAAAGGGTCAATTATGAGTAAACTGGAAGCAGCCAATTCAAAATGGGTTTCCACAAACCACAGAGTAAAAAAAGGGGATGAGAAGAACAGGGAAAATGTTACCACATCAATATCATAACTCCTACTAAAGAGTATACAGAAATGAAATTATAACTGTTACAGATAGCTCATCCTAAAGCCCCACTGAGGCCCACTAGGTGGAACAGGAGCCCCTTAGGACTTTTAGCAAAGGACTTTTTTTTCTTTTTTTTGCTCATGTCAAGTTGAATACATATTCATTGACTGAGAGATCTAAACAGGCCTTGGAGGGTTCAACTGGTGCACTTTTCTAGGTAAAAACATTCTAGCCCAGAGAGACTGTCAAAAGTCATACAATTTGGTACAACACTTCTCCTTTCTAGCCCTCTTTTTCTCCGATTCAATCTCAGGGATCTAGGGAAAATGTCAGGGAGGCATTAAACGTCCGATATTTACATCCTAGGAAGATGAGAAATCAAGAAACAAAAATGGAATTATTCAAGGTAGCAATAGCAAGCTGGTGGCCAAGCTGGGTCAAAAGCCAGGTCTCTGATTCCTAAACCACTATGTCAGGCTTCTACCTGGAAAGGTGCAGAGTTCAAAGTCTGAGAGAACTGCATACATTGCTTATGGGGGCCTGATAGACTCCATCCCCCAATACACAGACAAAGGACTGAATGGGGAGGACAGCAATCATCTGGGAGGAAACCCAAACATGAAACTCAAAGCAAATTAATCCAAATAATATTTAACACTGGCAAGAATGTATGGAAACATATACACTCATATACTATATGAGGTCAGATGTCACTGAAGTGGGTGAGGAGATTGGTCGGCATCAATTAAAAGTTAAAATACTTCCCCGGGCGGCTGTGTGGCACTGTTGGTTGAGTGCTGCCTCTTGGTTTCCACTCAGGTGGTGATCTAAGGGTCATGGGATCAAGCCCCATGTCCAGCTCTACACTCAGTGCAAATTCTGCTTGGGATTCTCTCTCCCTATCCCTCTGGCCTTCCTGCTTGTTCTCTCTCTCTCTCTCTCTCTCATAAGTAAATAAACCTTTAAAAAAAATTAAAATACTGACCACAGGCCTTAAACCAGCATTTCTCCTGGAAATTTATAGATGCAGATGTAGAAATAAGCAAAGATACATTAATAAGAATATTCTCTTCATGTTCTCAATAAACAGTGAAATTTTTGAAATATTCTAAACTCTCCATTCATTAAGTAAAATCTGGTGCATTCATACAACAAAAAAAACTGTGTAGCTATTAAAAAGAATGCAATATTTCTATAAGTATTAACAACAAAACATGTCTAGGATATATTGGGGAGAGGGCAGACATCAAATTGAAAGCAGTTAGTGTTTAAAAGAGAAGTAGGAGGTGATGGGTAATACCCTAGAAGCTATAAACAGACAGCCCTGTGCTGAATGACACTGGGCTTGGGAGATAAAGTGTGGGTGGAGGGATAGTTTACTTTTTCTCTTATATTCACTATTAAGTTTAATGTTTTTTACCTAGATCATCTATTATTTAACATTGTAAATGTAGCTCATAAAAAAATAATGAAAAAAATTCAAAACTATTTTGTTCTCTACAGGTATCTATTTAACCAAATGATTAGTCATTCATTCAACTAACATTTATTAAACATCTACAATCTGTTTGTGATTGTCTAACCTTGGAAGACGTGGAAAGGTACTGCATGTGCTGGAAGACTTTTAAAATTCTACTCCTCCAGCAATATAAGCCCAAATCATACTATGCTTAGGTTAGCTATGGAGTAGATAAGCATCCAAGAACAACTTCATATTGCTTGGTATAAACTGTCTAGAGAAATGTTCTGTGAAGTACAATCACCAGCACGGCTTTCCCAAGTAAGAAAAAGCAATGGAACCAAAAATAAATAAGTTTCCTTGCCACACCCTCTCCTCCCCCAAATTTTCTGCTGGAGTCTTGGAAGGAAAGAAGGAAATGACAAAGTTCTGCTTGCCCCCCATCCCTTTCATACATAACAGCTTAGGGCTAATGGACCAACCAGAAAGTAAACTGCTCTCTAACAAGGGTAAGGGGAAATGATAGGGCAGTAAGACGTCTATAGAGAATGAGACTGTGAGGTGCCACTTTGGTTATTTAGATGACGCTCATTTCTTTTCCAGTGAATCACCTCATAAAATCAAGGAAAGCAATTGACCCATAACCAGGTAATGACTGATCACACCCACAGCTGGCTATTCCTATCCTCTGTTCTGCCTAGAGATAACTCTACCCTGGCATGGTAGACTGGGCAACTGATGTATTTGTATTTTTTCCCCTCTGCTACTTCAACAAATAAATATATTTCTTTGTACCATTTTAGCATCTGGGGTACTGCTCAGTTTGATGGAAATGTGCAGATGTGCTGCTTTCAGCAAACTGAGATGACCTCCATAAACATTCCTGGAGCTAATGAAAAGAATGCTCAGCAATGGCTCAAACGGTGGCACCTTAAAGAAAAATCCTATCTAAATCCTCAAGCAAAACTTTTATACTCAAGTCAGTGTCAAAAGGGACACCCAAGTAACTCTACTATCACAGACCTATATTAAGTGCTATGGAGACAAACAGCTAAATTATTGAAATACTAAGGCAATGAAGAAGAAAAAGAAATAAATCCTAACTGGAGAAAAGTGTGGAATCTTGTAACAGAAGGGCCATACAAACAGCTCTAGAGAAAACTATGGATGTACGATAAGGAGATAGAATATTTCCAAGCTCAAAACAGTTGAGTTTAGTAAAGAACAAGAGTCATGAATGAAGAAATATTTTGCAGTTTATTGTGGCTAAAAAAACCAAAATGTCTGAAGGAAAGGAATGGGGACAAAGTCTGAGACAAAGGTTGGGTCCCCATCACTCAAGTTCTTCTGGAGTTTAATTATTATTATATATAAAAAAGAGGGAAGAGTTGAACAGGACCTAAATTTCTAGAAGGTTCATCGAACAGGAATGGAATAGACTGTTGTCCAAAAGGATGGAGTCCTTTCATATATGACTAACTATGAATATACTGTTCTAGTGACAACTTGACAGAACAGCTGTTAATAGAAACAAGATTACTATAGCCTTCCTGGCTCAGTGACATAATAATGTCACCAAGGGGGAAAACAATTCTCATTTTTTCTGAAAAACTCATATAAGTATTATAACAACTGAAACGAAAATGTACATGTCTAATAAAAGGTTAGCATTGAGTAGTGCCTGTTACTTGTCATATAAATAATATCATTTACTATAACAAGTCTTATGAGGAGGTCTGTTGAGAAGGTATTATTTAATGAATGACACCAGAAAAGGAAGCTAGCAAAAACAATCTTCCCTTGCCTACACATTGTGTACATTTGAAATTGGACATTTTATTTCCTGCTAGTTTTAAAGAAACTGGCACTTCATTTTGAAGAAAAAAACAGATTACAAAAGAGATTCAAATAAGGAACTTACTCAATTTTCTGATGGAAATTTATCCTAGAGAATAGCGTTTCCATTTAATGATGTAAAAGATGAAGAGTAAAACAAAACCTTTAAAACAAGTGGCATAAAAACAAAAATGTCCAAAAATGTTTAGCCAGATTTATGTAGTTTTTATCCTTTCAATACCTTCAAAAATATAAGTGTCACTTTAAAGCTCTGAAAAATATGTAATGCAACACTTGCTTATAAAACATTCATTCATTCAATAAATGTTTACTGAGTGACTACTACATGACAGGCACTGCGCTGGAGAGAACAGTGAACAAAAGACAAAAAAACAAGCAAAACTCTTGCTCTCATCATGTTAATATTCTTTTGAGGAGAAACAATCGAAACAAAAAGAAAAAAAGAAAGAGAAAAGTGGAGGCAGAGGGAGGAGGTGTAAAATATGTAGTTGTTAAAGTGCGATAATAAATAGAAGAAACATAAGGGATCCATACTGGAGGTGCCTCTCTTCCTCGCTGGACACGAACAAAGCAGCATTCAGCGACAGGCTCCCATCTTGGAACTGACTGAGGGTTACCATGTTAGAATGAAGCCAACACTAAGGAAGGAGCTGCTCAGAGACGGGGGAACAGGGAGTACCACACAGCATCTGGAGCCTGACATTTCCTCTCTACTTCTAATTGCGTGAGATGATGTATTTTTACTTTTCACTTAAACTATTTGAATAAAGATGGTCTGTGACTTGTAAAAAAAATCCTGATGTATAAATAGCACTGATACTTTCTTCTTTGTCATTTATTGACTTTAGAAGGGGTTGAGATCACATAAACCACAAATCTGGAGCTTAGAAATGAAACTTGATTATTCCTACCATCTTTTTTGGGGAAAATTGTGCAAATAGACTATAAAAGTATGCCAGAAAATAAAGAATTTTCTATCCAGAAGTTCTGAGAAGATGAGAAGATAATTTAACATAATTTTTCATTCTTCTTAAAGACTTTACTTATCTGAGAAGGAGAAAAAGAATGAGAGAGCGAGCATGAACTAGGGGGAGGGGGAGAGGGACAGGGAGAAGCAGACTTTTCTGCTGAGCAAGGAGTCTGACCTGGGGCTCCATCCAGGACCCGCAGATCATGACCTGAGCTGAAGGCAGATGCTTAACTGAGCCACCCAGGCGCCCCTACTTCACTCTTCATTTTCAAGGAGAGATAAAACCCAGCACAGAAATTTGGAAGCTCCATTTCCTAATCCTAACTCCTAATCCCAATGCTCTTTGTTTTAGATGAAAATAATGTTGGCTGAGACGGAGTCTTCAGGACACCTAGACCAAACCCCTAGCTTTGTAAATTAAAGCTTAAGATCCTGGGATATTAACCCCCTTGGCCAAAGTCAGGATAGATTGAAAGCAGATTTTGAACTCATCTCTCCTCACTCCCAATCCTAACTTCCACAGAATGATTCTCTTGAGGCTCCCTGTCTATGCAATTAGTGATTACAATGCTTTTTAAATTTTTCAAAATCTTTCTGGCTGAATTTGCAGAGCCTGTTTTTGCTCTGTTGCTTTGTTATACACCTGTCTGCTAAGGACACTCCAAGGAGCAATGGGATTTTTTTTTAATCCATTACATTTTAAACTATAAAACCACAATCATAACTTGGTAGCTCTGTGAAAATAGGATGGAAATGCTTACCTTTTCCTTAGTAGAAGTTTTCAAGATGTCACATAAATAAAAGATTGGTGATGGGATATAGTTCAATAAAAATAACACTATCCCACACACATCATAGTCAAAAACTTCATTACTTGAGGTAATGAAAACGTACATGTCTGAAACAAGCATTGAGTGGTGCCTCTCACTTGTCATATAAATAGTATCATTTACTATAACAAGTGTTAGGGGAAAGTTTGTTGGGGAAAAGTGCAAATGAATAACACCAGAAAAGAGAGCTAGAAGAAACAATCTCTGCTTGCCTACACATTCACTGCACATTTGAAATTGGACATTTTATTTCCTGCTAGTTTTGAATTACCACTTGATTTTGAAGAAAAAAAAATGGGTTACACAAGGGATTCAAATAAGGAGTTCACTCTAAGCCAGACTGTTTTCAGGCTACTGGATGCCCCCATACAATGCCCTTATAAGGTTCTCTTCCCTCTAACCAGGAAGTAGACTTAGGCTTCTGGAGCAGAAACTTCCCGAGAGAGACTGCACCTGGCACCCTGATGCACAGGACAACTCTGTTCCTTTCCAGGGAACCACACCTCTGTTTCAGGCAGTCTCACCAGGAAGGCCTAAGGCTAAAAGGATCCCCTGCCACCATCCTAGCACCAAGACCAGACCCACACATAGCTTTTATATCCAGGACACTTTTCACTCAAGAGTATGACTAGATATGTGATTTTTTGTAACAAACATCATGCTTAAAATTCAGAGTTGTACAAATATCTCTCATATATGCAAGGTCAACTACTAAAATGGAGATAGTTAATTCCCAGTGGCTTGAGAAGATCATCATCCATTAACTTTCATGCAAAAAATAATCAAGTCATTAGTCATTTTTCCAATAAAGTTGCAAAATTAATCTAAAAATATCAAGATGAACCACCACTTTTTTTTTTAATTTTTCTTTTTATTAGAGAGAGTGAAGGAGGGGCAGAAGGAGAGGGAAAGACAGACTCTTAAGCAGGCTCCATGCCCAGCATGAAGCCTGACATGGGGCTTGACCTCATGACCCTAAGATCATGATCTGAGTCAAAATCAAGAAGAGTCAGATGCTTAACTACTGAGTCCCTGGGTGCCCAGAATCACTATTTCTAAAATTGAAACTTCCTTCTCTCTACATGTTAAAAATATATGTAACTTACATTAAACCAGAAGTATGCACTTCTTGAAGGAAAAAAGGACTGAGACTAATAACTAACAGGCCAACATACTACAGCTGAAAGAGAAATAGCATTATTTGATGCCAATTTATTTTTACATCAAATTCATGTAACTTCTAACCAAAAAAATCAGTAGATGTCATTCTTAGGGAAGAAGATGTGAACTTAAGGATCTATTATAATTTCTCTCATCTACTTAAACAAGCAAACTCAACAATTAACAGCAAAACACCCCTTATAATACAACAATAATACCTGGGTCCCACTAACACCAACTGGGAAAATCACAATCACTTTGCAAATCTTTCTAATAAAAGCAACATTAGTAATAAGGCTGTTAGGAATTCCTATAAAAAAGCTGTACTACAGTTCAGCAAATGCCATGACACGTCTTATCTAGTAGGATCGGAACTTCAATTATAACTCAGACCCTACCAGAAGAATTACCAAGGTTTACAAAGTAGGATTCCAGGTACTAATCATTATCCTGTGGTTAGATGAATGTGTGGTGCTAGCCATTTGTTAACTCTGATACTGATTTTTACAACAAAATGCCAAGTGTGTGGGTGTGTGCATGCGTGTGCATATACAGATGCATTTAGATGTGTGTGTTTAACTGCCAGATTGTGTCTGACACACTCTGCTTCTTCCAAAAGATGTCTCTTGCTTCAAAAGCCAGTTCCAGCAGCTGCTACTTGTTTCTAATCCCCTTCTATGCTGTCTTCGTCTTCCTAGAGCTGTATTACCAAATTATTTCCTAGCACAAACTCTCACTGCCTTCTTTTGCACAGCTCACTATTAAGTGAACATTTCTCATCTTAAGCTGGCTTCTTTCAGACCCTTCACAAAGCCTTCATCTGAGTTGATGAAGCATTAAATACTTGTGAAAATCGCTAGACAAGAACAAAGAAAATGACATGAGATGCCTAATGTTATTGCCAAAATGTCAAATGATAGCTTCACAGGATCAAAATGGCAACTGGAGGGAGAAGACAAAGTAAGAGGTAAAATTTGGATGGTACATAACTAAAAATTATCACTATAAGCAAAAAGAACATAGGGTCATGTGACTTGAATTTTAGGCTCTGGTCTTTGCTAGCTGGTGACCTTCCTCAGGTTCTTCCTAATCTATAACATGAAGATGTTAATACCTGTATCACCAGGATACAACAAAGGCTACCTGAGGACATAGGAAACACCTAGTATAGTACCCAGTACAGGGTGGACATTCCATAAAAATCAGGTTCCTCCTTCCCACAGCCAATGTCTAGACTTATCAGGTATATAAGAAGAACCTGGGGCAGCCCAGGTGGCTCAGCGGTTTAGTGCCGCCTTCAGCCCAGGGCCTGATCCTGGAGACCCGGGATCGAGTCCCACATCAGGCTCCCTGCATGGAGCCTGCTTCTCCCTCTGCCTGTGTCTCTGCTTCTCTCTCTCTCTCTGTCTCTCATGAATAAATAAATCTTAAAAAAAAAAAAATGAAGTACCCTGTATTAACCACATCTTCTAATACTGCCAGCTCCCTTAGCTTCTCTGGGGAAAGCCAAATAGCTGGATATGTACAATGTAAACACCCTCACACAGCCAAAAACTATATATGCAAGTGCTACTCTAGGTGAAGTCTCCTAACACAGGCAATTGGGTAACATGTTCAGTTACTCCCAAAAATCTAACAATATTCTGGGGCACCTGGGTAGCTCAGTCAGTGTAGCATTTGACTCTTGATTTTGGCTCTGGCCATGATCTCAGGGTCGTGGGATCTAGCCTCACATGGAGCTCCACACTCAGCAGGGAGTCTGTTTGAGATTCTCTCTCCCTTTAGCCCTCCGACTCCGACTTGTGCTCTCTCTTGAAAATAAATCTTTAAAAAAAAAATCTAGGGGCAGCCTGGGTGGCTCAGCGGTTTAGCGCCACCTTTGGCCCAGGGCATGATCCTGGAGATCTGGGATCAAGTCTCACGTCGGGCTACCTGGATGGAGCCTGCTTCATCCTCTGCCTGTGTCTCTGCCTCTCTCTCTCTCTCTCATGAATAAATAAATAAAATCTTTAAAAAAATCTAACAATATTCTGCATTACTTTTATTTATTTATTTATTTATTTATTTATTTATTTATTTATTTTACTTTTATTTATTTTTTTAAGATTTTATTTATTCATGAGAGAGAGAGAGAGAGAGAGGCAGAGACACAGTCAGAGGGAGAAGCAGGCTCTATGCAGGGAGCCCGACATGGGACTCAATCCCAAGACTCCAGGATCAGGTCCTGGGCCGAAGGTGGCGCTAAACGGCTGAGCCACCCGGGCTGCCCTGCATTACTTTTATTGTTAAATCATAGACCTTATTTTTTAGAGTAGTTTTAGGGTTAAAGAAAAATTGAACAGAGTCCAAAGGGTTCCCATATACTTCTCCCCCAACTTCCCACAGTTTCTCCTATTAATACCTCATATTACTAGTGTGCTACATTTGTTATAACTGATAAACTCCTATTATTATTGATGAAAGTCCATAGATCACATTCACTGTGTTGTACATTTTATGGGTTCTGACAAATGTGTCCACTATTATGTTATCACACAGAATAGTTTCACTACCCTAAAAATCCCATGACTTTTATTTTTTATATAGGAATGTGTTTTACTGTGATTATTAAAGTATAATATATTCATTGCCCCCCAAAATCTTTTTAAACAGTTTCAAAAGGTAAAAAGCCAAAAGATCTATTATAATCCCAGGTGGTAGATAACCACAATTTGTTGACTTTCCTCCTTCTTTTTCCTATACATAGGCCATATGCCATATATGTATGTAGCTGTGTGTGTGTGTGTGTGTGTGTGTGTGTGTGCTGTCTTGTATCTTCTTTTTATTTACTTGCATTTTCACTCAAACAGACATAGTGGCAATGGAAAAATAAAAGAAAATCCCTCAGAATTTCTACAAATGCAGTATTAATTAAACCTCTCAAGGAGTCCAATTGTAGCTCTTCAGTATTGGAGAATTCACGTGTTAAGTGATCTGGCTCCATATGAATTCATACAACTCTTTGAGCATCTGCATTGCTCTGCATTGAACTCGGGCCACAAATTTCCCTCATTTTCCCTACTGCCTACTCGCTAGCCCTGCCCTGCCCCAGCAAAGCTAGGGATGGGAGACAGCACAGTTAAGAAACCTGTTCTTCCTGCCTCCCTAAGTTTCAAAGTATCAAAAGGTGTTTTATAATTAGCTTTTGGAGAATGTCCTGTTCTAGTTGTCCTTTTGGGTACTTTTGGCAGATCTCTATAAGGCTTTAAAGAAACCAAAAGCCTCTCATATTTTTATTTTTAGGCATCATGAACTTCCCAAACTTTATGGTTCAAGGGACAAGTAAGGCGAGAGCTCCAGTCATACTCTGGTTCTTGAACATCATTCTGCCAGTGTCCTGAATGGGAACAGCTGCACCCACTATCTCTTTCAGTCATTTAAAACACAAGGAGGCTCTGAAAGGAACATAGGGAGTTGCTGGGCCAGAGAGGATAGGCAAAAAGAACATCTTGACTTGAAAGGCTAACAGCTTCCAATGACAGTGAGAAGGTAATAAGACAGTCAATCCTTCTCAGAAGGAAAACAGACATAACCCATCCTCTGAAGCAAGTTATTTCCAGCCGCTCATCCGTCTATCCCTAAGTTTAAATGACAGGTTAACTTTCACCCTTCATTCTTTTTATATCTTTCCAGGTGTCTACAGCAGGCATACAATAAATTTCAGTTACACTGAACTGAATACCCCAACCAATCAACCTGTGTGTCAGTACCGAAATGAAGGATGAAGAATCATTATGCTAAAAAACAATTTCAAAAAGAATACACTATTCATAAGCATTTAGTAACACCTTCCATTTTGATTCTTAATGAAAACTATGCATAAAACTACTAATCTATAATTATGTTTTACTAAAAACAATGATTTATCTTAGATGAGTAAAGGTAAGCACAGAGTTCAGTGATGCTATTGGGAAGAAGTCTGAAAAATGACCAGAAAATACAAGTATTTGTTTCTTAGATGTGATATGTAGTTTCTACAAGACTCTGTAAGACTCCTAAGGCATAAATCCATCATTCATTTCTGAACTGTGAAAAACACATCACAGCAAGCAGAGACCATTAAAATACTGTATTGCAGGGAAAAGAACAGATGGGGTAGGATGAAATATGCAAATGGGCTTTCCTGTATACAACCTTTGCTACTAGAAAGGTATCTTTTCATGAATTCCACCACCCTGGAACAGCAAGACTTTTCATTATAGCTAAAGAACTTCTTCATAGGGATGCAAGGGCATAAGCATAGCCAGAAAAGCACAGTTAGGACTCTGGATACAAAGCCACAGTCTTCATTCTACAGTAAAAACTATGCAACCTCGTGTAAATCAATAAACCCCTGAGACTTGATTCACTTCCTCAATTCTTAAATGAATGAATGAAACCAAATCTCAATATTTTTTCACCCAACCATTCTATAAACTTTATTTCTTGACCATAAAAAAAGGTAGAATCCAATAGCAAAATTCAAAGAAAGACAGGCTCTTTGGCTTCTAAATCCATCCATGATATTCTGGTCATGCGTTTGGGTCCAACATGCTTTTCTCCCCTACAGAGAAAACATATCCAGCCTTTGGGTATAAAACCAGAGGGAAAGGGATCCCTGGGTGGCACAGCGGTTTGGCGCCTGCCTTTGGCCCAGGGCGCGATCCTGGAGACCCGGGATCGAATCCCACGTTGGGCTCCCGGTGCATGGAGCCTGCTTCTCCCTCTGCCTGTGTCTCTGCCTCTCTCTCTCTCTCTCTCTCTCTCTCTGTGTGTGACTATCATAAATAAAATTAAAAAAAAAAAAAAACAGAGGGAAATAAGCAAGATAGAAGAGTGGCAGTTGGTGTCCCTCTAATTCCTACTGTGTAACCTGTGATGACTTTGGTACCATGTTCTAACATACTAAGGTTATCATTCTGCATTTCAGAATTTTTTTCATTTGTAAATATTACTTAAAAATATTTTAGCAGAAATATACCACATCTAAAAAACTCTCCATGGCATAGAAACTTTCTCTCAAAATATCGTGAGGGTGACAAAACATGAAAGACACCTAATTCTGGGAAATGAACAAGGGGTAGTGGAAGGGGAGGTGGGTGGGGGTTGGGGTGACTGGGTAATGGGCACTGAAGGGGACACTTAGCGGGATGAGCACTGGGTGTTATGCTATATGTTGGCAAATTGAACTCCAATTTAAAAAATTTAAAAAAAAAGAAACTTTCTCTCACATAAATCTTACACTTGATCACGGCACCCAGGAATAATCATTGCTCAGGGAAAATGGCTCAGCTGTCTTGTTAAACTCAAGAACTGAGTCTCAATCTGGGGACCACAGGAAAACACCAGGTGTTCCAGAAAACCCTGAAGTGTGTGTATGTGTGTGTGTGTGTGTGTGTGTGTTTTATCATTTCATGAGAGATGTTTGATTGCTTACCTCAGATTTCAAAAGGCTATAATCTAAAAGAGGTGAATATTCTACATGCTCTTCGAGTTTGGAGAAACCCTCCACGCACACACACACACATAGAGTACTGTACTAATACTGTATTACTGTATGTGACCTAGTAGGAGGTGAGAAAGAGGTAGGAGGAGATAAGGAAAGCAAGCATAGTGGAAGTACTTGTAAAATAACAGGATCACCTCACACTTATACAGCCCTTGACTGTTACTAACAAGCTTTGATTTTTGTTATCATTGTCCTGTACGGAGTCTTTCATACAGCAGGTGCATCTGTATTCATTGTCTCTGCAATCCAGTGCTTTTGTCAATGGCAGACACAACCATCTCTCCTTTGACCTCCAGCAATGATCTATTCTCCTCACAAATTAGACTTGCTCTCTTTGTAACAAATCACCACCATCACATATATCCTACGTGTTCTTCCTCAGCTTCAAGTTCTCCATCCCCCAACTGCCACTTTTAACAACCTCCAACAAGCACTTCTGTTACTCTTCAGAGAGATGCCAATCTTTGCTGAATCCCCTGATCACCTCTTACTTGGTCCACAACCTATTCTAATCTGGCATCCATCTCTTTGATTATTTCTTGTCAATTTCTGACTCTTTAAAAACTCTTGACAAATTTGACTACTCTCGCCCACGATGTCTTTAATCTCATATATCTCTCATTAACCTCACACTCTTCTCAGTAACCTTTTCTGCCTCTTCCTCCTTCGACTGATGTCTAAACACTGGGCTCCATCCTGGTTACATTCACTCCTTGAATCATCTCGTCCATTTCTGGAGTTTTAAAGATCAATCTATTCTGGCTTTTCCCTCAAAACCCATGTGTCTCCTTGAGCTCCAGCAGCCTTCTACAACCAGTTGCCAACGAGACATCTCAATTTGGAAAACTGACAAATCCTGAGTTTCCTCCAGATCTGCCCCAGACCTGTTATTCCCACAGCGTATCACATTCCAGGAAATGCTGTACAAACAAAACCTTGAAGTTGGCCTTGATTCCTATTTTATTCTTATCTGCTGGATCAATCTAGCAGTAAGGCACATTAGTGATACCACTAAAAATATACCTGGACTCCATTCTCTTTTCCCTATCTCCCTACTATCATCCTAATTTAAACTACCAACATCCTTCTTTGTGGTCTACTAAAAATAAGTAGTCCTTATTTATGCAAAGTAGTCCTTTAAAACTGAAATCATGGTCATACCATTCCCTTGCAAATAAGCAAACCCTTTAATTTCTTCTCAATTAACCAATGGTTTCCCAGTGTACTCATAATAAAACACAACTTTGTACACACAAGGTTCTATTTTACCTAGCCCCTCCCCCACCTCAGTCTTTCCACTTCCACCTCCAGCCTCAGTTGCTTTTACCTCAGCTTCCAACAAGTCAATCTCCACATCAGACATAATCCCATTGACTCAACAAACTGAATTATGTGATAATCATAGCTTTGTTCTCAAAGAACACCTATTAGCATTGTTGATTAGTATCTTTTTCAAGGTAATTTCCAGAAAAGTATACTAAATATATATGCTAAATAAGAGATACAAAGATAGACATATAGTTTCCTTGAGCTGATTCCGTCTTGTTTTCAGATCATTTACTTATAAAAGCCCTTACATGAAGTTTCAGAAAGCCACTAATCTTTTGACCATAAGACTACAAGAGGAGGACCATCAAGAGCTTATAATGACTTAATCACCACCAAAAGGTCTTTTAGTCAGCTGCTTGAACAGTTTTGTCTGAATGCAATTAGGTAAGTTGATCTAAATGGTTTTAAATTGTTGTTAAGATCATGAGAACTACCATGCAACATCCATCCATCCAAAGTTTACATTCTTAAAGGAATCTGAAAGGAGATGAACTCAAATTTATAAGAGGCATGAAGTTTTTGTTTACTTTCACAACAGAAGCAAATTAAACCAAAATGTCTGGGTCTATTATTATGTCTTCCTTGAAAAATCTTCCCAGCTTTGGGAGGTAGAGAGATAAAAATACATAAAAGGCTTACTTAACATTCTATATGCTTTGAAGCCATTCTAATGATTAATAAACTAAAATATATCTTGCTATCTTGTAGTCACACTGATACTTTTCTATCCAAACTCTCTAATCCAGGCATAAATTAAGGACACCCAAACCCATGCTACCCTCTCTAGACTCCTCTTCACTCACACCAACTAAATAAAAAACTCAACTCCATCACATTGTCTAATTGTGCCGTTCATGCTCGTTTTCATATTCTAACTAGACACAAGCATCTTAAAGGCAGAGACTATGTCTTATAATTCTTCTTGGGTTCTCAAAACAGTGGTTGCAAATATCAAAACTGAAAAACTGAGATCCTGTACGTAAGTGTCAAAGATTCTGATTCAGCATACCTGAGTGTGCCATGGAGTCATGCTCCCAGTGCTACCCTAGGGATTTGATGTACACATGTTTGAGAAGTACAGTCCCAGAACCCCTACATGGTATTCAGATCATAATCATTGTTTGACTAATGGTTTCACAAATTTTAGAAATGTGGCTTCCAATATCGACTAACAGTTGGAAGCATGGAACATGTTTATAGAACATGAATGAAATCTGCAATAAAATAAGTCCATAAAACAGTAAGTGGCAAATCAGAAGCTACACCTGGGCCTGGTGATTGTGAATCCCACAGTCTCACTACTCTGCCACTCCTCTGAAGAAAAGACAAGAGCAGAGTCAAGAGCTAAGCACTGATGACAAGGTGAGGGCTGGTGGTGTGGGAAGCAGATGGCTACAAGCATGAGAACCATGCAGGTGCCACTGACAACTCTAGAAACATTCCCAAGTCCTAACCCATGTGACCTTTCTCCTCTCCACTGACTCACTGTGGGGTTAATAACCCACAACCCTGATTACCTTTCTCTAAAAGAACTTCTTCAAAGCCTTTTATATATAAGTGCCTATGTTCTGAAGCTAAGGTATTTTCATTAAACCTGATCTCAGGCCCATAACTGCTTAGGATACAGTAGGGAAAGTATTTTATATACTGTATGGCACCGTTCAAACATTAGGGCTTATTTTATCCTCAATGATACTTCAATATTTAGCAACATATTTTTTTTTCATCCTGGATGATATCTTAAAAATTAAAACTGATTTAAGGGGTTTTCATGTATTTTTTTTAAACACTCTTATCTTCTTTTAAATACTGAGCGTTTTACTATAAATCACTCTGTATATTAAGTAGCTTAAAAAAAAAAACTTTAAATGGCAATGTATACTGTAAATTCCATGATATGTTACTTTAGCAATCCTAGGGCTACAAATAATTTCAAGTATTCCATTTTATTCTAAGTGTTGTGCTTATACCACTAATTATACTTCTGGTTTTACATAAAATATGTGGGACATGAGGAAAGCTTAACCAATCAGTTAAGGACCCAATGACAGTGTTTTCATCAGATTCTTATATCTAACTTACAAAAGACTCCCCTTGGCCACTTCATCACTGAAGAGTGGTACAAGCAGCTGGGAGGTGAGGAGGACAGTTACTCTAAGTAAGACAAGGTCAAGGGAATCGAAGACCAAGAATTAAAATGCCTCACAGAGACTTAACCTAAATCAGGCCATCATTCAATAAATATTTATTGAGTGCTTGCTATGTCAAAGGGAATGCACTGGGGATGAAACTATTACTGAGCTTTCATGCTAATGAGGAAGACATTCATTCATTAATTCAATAAGTTTGTTGTTTTATAAGTGTTACTAAACACTTACTAGTGCCAGGAATTATTTGGTAGGTGCTAGGGATATAGTAAGGAACCTGTAACAATAAACAAAGAAATATACAGGTCGATGCCAACTATTGGTTAAGGACTCTGAGAATAAAAAGTAATCAGTAAAAGACCATACAGTGATAGGGACTAGGGTAGAGTGTGTTGTGTTGAGGGGGGGAGGGGGGAGTTTCAATTTGAAAGGGTGGTCAGATGTGCTCCTTGAATATGTTTCTGAGGAAGTAATCTTAGAAGTAATCTTAGATGTGAAGGGCATGCTAATATTCAAGGGCAAAGAGTTGGAGCACGACACACATAGTAAATCTAAAAATCCTAAACTAGAACTTCATGTGTGCTATATGGTCAAGGAACAATAAGGAGGCCAGTCTGGCTACAGATTAGATATGAGGTTGGAAAGAAGTTAGCATCTAGAACATATAGCTAAAAAAATCTTTATTTCAGCCTATTATCATTAAAGCCATCGGAAGACCGATAGTAGTAATTATTTAATTTATGATTTAAAAAGATCACACCAGCTGCTATATAGAAGATAAACTACAGGAGGGGGTGTGGTTTTCTGTGGAAGAAAAGAAAATCAAGAGGCTATTTATTTAACAGTATCTCCTAAACTGGAGATAATGGCAGCCAAGACTGTGGTAATAAATTGTTAGATTACGGATCTATTCTACAAGTGAAGCCAACAGAATTTATTGATGGAATAGATGTGGGGGCTGAGAGAAAGAGGCAAGGCAATCCTAATACCGTAACTTAAAATCTGTATTCATAATGAATCTTTTGTAAAAAGTAGAGTTGTATTTGAAACTCTGCCAATTATAGGGCGATATTTATATACAATGTTAATGTCACAAGAAACCTCAACTAACTGAATTCTAAAAGGACATGAATTCTTCACCTTCCCTTAATAAGTATGATTCATGGTCACTGTTGTCTCAGTGCATCATTCAACAAACAGATGAGAATCTCTATCAGGGATAGCTGGAATCTCGGTCAACATAACTGTCATGAGCAAGACTTCATTGTTGTAGCTAGAGACAGATGAAGCTGTTGAGAGACAAGGGAACTGAAGTAGGATTAGATTAAAAGAGCTTTAAGAGTTCTGACCTAACAAGACAGGAAAAAGGAAAAGAATACAGAATTCTATGACAAGGTGAGGCAGTAAGGTGAAGAAAGCTAAAGAGGTCCTTAATCCAAGGACTGCAGATTCAAATGAGATAAAAGAATTACTTAAGAGTAGAGACCTGGAATCCTCCAGGTGTGATATGTACGATATAAAATGCCACAGCGGGTCCTTCAGTGGCTGGGAGAGAGTGCCCCTAGGTGTCCACATGGCAGCCCGCCACCAGGTCTCAGATCTCTGGCTGGGAAGTTATTTACTTCACTTTATATAACAAGCCTGGTCTTCCTGGGATGATAATTCTAAATTACGTGATGAAAGAACTCTGAGAATTTTTAATTGTAAACAGAGACAAACTGATCAAATCCAATCCGCTGTATTAAAACCTCTGATGTTAAGTTCAGGAATCAATGTGTAATTACCTGGTTCAATATTTAGTTGATAGTGTGATATGTTAACAAACTTTGCTTGTAATATATATTTAACTTATTTTAAATTTATGATTTTAAACAGAAAGGTATGAGAATTTTATTACATCCTCAGCAGCATAAGAATTCTTCTTTTTTTAAAAAAAGATTTTATTTATTTATCCTGATGCCAGTCTGGAGTCTGGCATTTAATACATATGGGAATTTGGGCAGATGTGTAAGCTTTCTCTAAGAGGGTGGTAGCAATGCTATCTTCATGTTCATGATTCTTGTGAGGACTAGACATAATGATTATAAAGCTCCAGATCCAATAAGTGCTCAATTAAAGGCTGTGATAACATGGGACTGGAACAGAGAGAACACACATTTCCACACTGTTATTTTGAATACATGATGTTTCAATAAAGGTTTCACATATCAAGCACTTCCTCTATGTTGGCAAATAAAAATAAATAGAAGGAAGCAATCCTTCCTCTTCAAACAATGACACAAAATTTTGTGAATGAACTAAACACTTCTAAGGCCATATGTGAGCAAGTATTACAAAGTTATCATAAGTACACAGAGAATCCAAAGTAAATGGAGATTCTTGTGAGATGGGGTTTGTCAGGGAAGGCTTAAGTTCACAGAGGAAGCTGTACCTAGAGCAGAGTTTTGGAAAATTAATCATAACGATGACCGGCAATATTGATTTTGCATGGCTTCTGAGCTGGGCACCAGCTCATACACACACACACACACACACACACACACACACACACACACGTATATATGTATGTGTATATATACGTATGTATATGTATATATTTTGTATATATGTATATATTTTATACATATAAATTTTATATATCATCTAATCCACACAAGTATCCTGAGATGGATAGGTGCTGGCATTCTTTCTTTTTTTTTTTTAAGATATTATTTATTCATGAGAGAGAGAGAGAGAGGCTGAAACATAGGCAGAGGGAGAAGCAGGTTCCCTATGGGGAGCCTGATGCAGGACTCGATCTCAGGACCCCGGGATCATGCCCTGAGCTAAAGGCAGATGTTCAACCAGTGAGCCACCCAGGCGCCCCCATTATTTCCATCTGATAGGTGAGAAAAACCAAGGCTTCCAGGAAGGGATGCAGCCACAACCACACAATTAGTGAAGAGGTGGGGCCAGTGTCCAAAATCTTTGTAGCCAGCCATTTCTATCATCCTAAGAGTGAACACAGTATTTGTAGGGGATAGTACCAAAATTGTTTTGGAAACAGTTGCTCTCAGGGGACTTGTGAGTCAGTTGAGGAATCAATAATTCTGCCTACGTTCTCTTAAATCCCAACAGAAAAATAACTAATGAAAGGTAGCATGGTGTAGCGGAAAGAATGTGGATGTGGAGATGTGGAGTGGGATGACTGGTTTCAAGCCCTTTCTACTTGTCAGCTTCCGTTTGGCTATGGACAAGTTATTTAAGAAAGCTGGGTATTTGTTTCTTATAGTATCTTGAAATAGAGTAAAGATATAATGCACTTTGTCATTTTGTCCTAGGGGCTATTGTAACCATCTCCGGGGTTTATGAAATTGTCAAGTGCTGCAAAATAAGTTATTTTTGTTAATATCATAAGTAATAGACTTGATGATGATGATAATGATAACAGTGAAGGCAATATAGCAATAAAAATAATAATTTAAAATAGTAGTAAAAATAGTTCATGATTGCATTGTGTCAGATGGCCACAAGCATGGAACTGCTCTTGCTGGCAATATTTCAAATATTTGCTGATTAAGTTGTTTTGGTAGATTTGCAGTTTTTGCCCTTCTTGGCTCAAACAAGCAATTAAATACTCCTCAGGAAATCATGAAAGGTTACCTTTAGTTGTACAGCCTATGCTGTTGGAATTTTGGCTTCAGTTCAGGACTCAGGGCCAAATTAACATCTGAATCACTTGAAGCCTATTCATGAAGAATGGGATTATATACATAACTAAAGTTTATGTACTCAGCTAAAGTGACTTGAGTTTCACAATGTAGCCAGGAGATAGAGACTGTATTCCTATATTTTGTGCTCTAATTCACAGACTGAACCACAGCCAGCTATATCCGAAGGAAGCCTCTAACTTGAGCTGGAGCTTTAATGGAGAATGCCTCCAATTTAGTAATTGAGATTCGTAAAGGGCCCCTAGAACTCTCCAGGAAAATTTTTGTATAAATGAGAGATAATGGCAGTATTTTAGTTCTTTGCAAATCATCTCTTTAAAATGCCTTATGAAAACCACTAAAACCATAGTATAACTATTTCTAAAAATTAAATTCAATTGCTCTTAGAGGGACTTCTTCAGAGCTAGAAAACTTATTTCATGTTTAGAGTAGTTGTTGCCCTTGCCCTTCTTGCTATGCTGTAAGTAGTAGAGACACGTGCATACAAACTGATATATTGGAAGTGGTTATATTTATATCAGATTTTTTGGATGATTTTTTTAAGAGATAGCTTGATATGCAAATTACAGCAAATACAGTTCTTACTAACAGAATTTTTCAGATAGTATGAACTTTTAATATTAGGAACTTGGAAAATGAGTATGAATATTTTTAATAAGCTGTTTTGTTAATAGGACTAATTCTGTTTGACAAAATTTCTGTATCATAAATTTATGTATCATTGTGTAAAAATGTTAGTACTCATGTTTTGGAAGGGATCCTTTGAGGGTAGATTAACATAAAAATCACACAGAATGTTGTACTTATGCTTCTGGTAGTCAAAACTCCTAACAGTTTTATTTTTTTAATCAAAGACTTGATTAGTCATTTGGATAGAAATTTCAAGAAATTGCCTTTGCAATTATAGCTTAGAAGAATTCTTTCCAGAGAAGTTGAGCAAAGATGCCAATTAATCCCAGCTGTTGGAGTCCATTGTATGTAAATGTCTGAGTTCAACTTCCAGTAATTTAGAGGGAAGCTCTTAAATGCTCTAATTTAACAACAGAAAAGCTTTGTAGGCTGTTAGTCCACTCATTTAATGGAATTTTTGAATGAAGCATTGATTTCTGCATTTCCTTTTTCATAAGTGAGGTATTCCTGGCACTGTTGGCTCTCTCTGTGGAGATGCCAATTCTAGTATAAAGGCAGGGTTGGGGAGGTTAAAAAAAAAAGGCTTAATTTCTAACTTTAAAATTATGTATCATTTAAAATTTTTCTTTTTCTCCAAATTGGAATAGTTGGTTACATATGTTTTTTTTAATACACTTTATTTGTTTAGAATAGTTATAAATCTACAGGAAAATTAAACAGAAAAAACAGTGTTCCAGTAAAGCCCTCCTCCCCAGCACCAAATTTGGTACAGTTGAATGAATACTGACACATTAGTTTTAACTTAAGTTCATACCTTAGCTTACTTTAGGGTTTACTCTGTGGTGTACAGTTTTATGGGTTTTGCCAAATAGGTGACACGTACTCATCATTACAGTCTCATAGGCAATAGTTTTATTGCCCTAAAGATTGCCTGTTCTTCTCCTGTTCATCCTCCCAGTCCCTTCACTCCCTGTTCCAACCTCTGGCAATGACCGATCTTTTACTGTCTCCATAGTTTTGCCTTTTCAAGAATGTTGAACAGATGGAACCAGAGTATGCAGCTTTTTCAGAGCGGCTTCTTTCACTTACTGATATGCATTTAAGGTCCCTCTAAGTTTCTTCAGGTCTTGATAGCTCATTTCATTTTAGCACTGCATCATCTTCCACTGTATGGATGTTACACAGTGTAATCATCCATTCACCTACACTTAAGTGGCTTCCAACTTTTGGCAACTGTGAATAAAGCTACTCTAAACATTTTTGTGCAGGATTTTGTGAGGGCATAAGTTTTCAATTCCTTTGGGTACTTAATTTCTTTTTACCTGGAGAGCAAGTAGACCCTGAGTGTATAGATAAGTGTCAGGACAAATTCACCATTTCTATGGAGGTAAGAAGTGGGGGGCTGGACGTAAGGAAGATTGACTAGTCACAGTTTACAGTATGGGTTAATTAATTAATTAATATTTATATTTATTTAATTTATTTTATTCTACCCTTCAAGATTCTTTTGGCTGGTATAATAATTAAATTGACATGAGACAGATTAACAGAAGAAAATGAAATTTAATTACATGTGTATGGGGACTCCATAAGAATATGAGGCCTACAGGCAGGCAGGCAAGTGAGGCTTACATGCCGTCCACAGTTGAGGAAAAGGGGGTAGGGGTCTGGGACTTCTCAGGGAAGGAAAACAATTTACAGATAGATGAAAAGAGTAAATGTTTGGTAAACATATGTTTGCTGAGCCATACAGAAGCAATAGGGCACAGAGAAGAATTTTAATGGACAGGTAATTACCTCTCTGTCTACTGCATCTAGCTCATACTGTAGTGTAGTTATCTATCTAGCTCCCTTCCTGGAGCAGATCTTCTCTCTAAATTCTTTTAGGCAGTTGGGGAAGGGTCAAAGGTTGTTCCTAAGCCTTTTGTTTCTTAAAAACCATCAGCATAGAATGATCCACATGCCAAAGAGACACATTTTGGGTTGGCTAATTTTTCTTTCTTACAGTGTCCAGCAAAACTTTACAAATGCCCGCCTGTCTCCTGCCAGTGGCTAAGGGGACCATGGGAAGAAGCTGGATGGACACTTTCGTGCTTGGTCACAGTTCAAAATAATCAAGAGGATTACCAATAAACAGCCTTAATCGGTCCCAATTACAGGTCTAATTAATTAAATTCCCATAAATACTTTAAAGCTGCATTTATAAATCTACTATATTTAGTTCTTTTTGGACGTTCAAATTGCCTTGATAAAACCACCAGAACTCCAACTACTTAAATTATTCCTTTAAACCTAATAAAATCACATTTATAGGTATAGTTTACCTTAAGAATTCTATTGCTGGGACACCTGGGTGGCTTAGTGGTTGGGCGTCTGCCTTTGGCCCAGGGCGTGATCCCAGGATGCTGGATTGAGTCCCACATCGGGCTCCTGTGGGGAGCCTGCTTCTCCCTCTGCCTGTGTCTCTGCCTCTCTCTCTCTCTCTCTCTCTCTCTCTCTCTCTCTCTGTGTCTCTCAAGAAGCTTGCTACCTGCACTTCTGTTTTTGCCTTTCCAATTTTGTTACATTATCTTACACCACTCAAAGAAAAGTAAAAAGTCCAACAGGGTCTCTTCTCTCTGTTGATAGAAGCCTTTGTACCATGAAAAAGTACATCCAAGTTGAACAATATAGCCAAAGAAAACAACTAATAATATAGATTCCTCTACTTTAACCTTCCCTTCCCAGATATTCTGAAGAGTTCAATGGAAGAATTTTTTTCAAAAGGTTAATTATTGCTCTATCTAGAACACCTAAGGAAAATTGTGATCAACTGTTCTCTATTCCTGAAGAAAAAACAAAAGTAAAGATATTTCATTTAGGATAGAAAGAAGTAAGAAGACATAAGGAAAAACAATCTGATACTAGTCTCTATTGGAAGGAAAAGTCAAGACTATGAGCATGAGGGGTTTTTTTTATTATTAATATATATAATGTCCAGTTGCAGATGGATGGTTTCATCGGACACTCTTCCCCAGAGCCACCATGATGAGGGTGAACAAAGAGGCTGAAGTTCATGACTCCCCTCTTTCTATTCCCTCTAAATCAAGACTTCTGGGAAGAGCAACATATGGCCCTATACACAGAAGAGCTTCTCAAGTGATTGGCTTGCCAAGTAGAGAGTTAATTTTTTAAAACTTTCTATCTGGGGGCAACAGGATGGCTCAGTTGGTTAAGCATCTGCCTTCAGCTCGAGTCATGATCTCAGGGTCCTGAGATCAAGCCCTGTGTCAGGCTCCCTGCTTCTCCCTCTCCCTGCTGCTTGTGCTCTCTCTTGCTATCTCTCTCTCTAAAATAAATAAAAATTTTTTAAAAAAGGGAAATAAAACAGCCACTTAATAAGCCTCTACTATGAGACTAGCATTCTGCTAGATTCTGCCAAAAATACCAAAGAAATTAAATATAAGTCTCACCTCCTAAAATAATGTTAAAGAATAGCACACACACATACACACACACACACACACACACAAAGCTAATGAAGAAATACGATAGAATGCACAATGAAGTACAGATTTGTACAGTACTAATTATAAGCAGGACACATAAGCTGGGTTTAAAAGCAGAAGAGAAGACCTGGAGAAGAGTGATGTTACAGGGGTAGGGCCCCAGAAGCAAAGGCATGAAGGATGATGCAGAGCAGGCAATGGGTGGGCATGCATATCACTGGCAGGGCTACACTGAGGATAACCCTTCCTCAACTGGAGGGAATGGAGGTAAGATGAAATAAGGTAAGATTATTAAATAAGGTTACCTTAATTGGAGGTAAGAAATACTGAGCTCAGTAACAGGTAGGGTGGGGCCAGGTCATGAATGATGGAGGGGCCCTCGAGGTGAGGTAGAAGCATTTACCTTGATGAAGCAGCCAGTAGGGAGGCACTTTCAGAAAATGGAATGCTGAATGGGATCACAGTGGATCCGGTGGGGCTCAAAGCCCTCTCTGCACCATTATGCCCATCCCTCCTCTGCCAGCTGCTCCACAGCTGTGTCCTTTGTTGGGAAGAGTCTTTAGCTGCAGGAACAACCTACCCTCCAGTTCATGCCTCCTCCCAGGGGAAGCCTTGCTCAGAGGCAGGCATTTGAGGGGCAGAAGGGAAAAGATTAACATGGTGGTTGCAGACCAAAGGACAGCCATACAGCAGATGGAATGAGAAGACCTTTGAAGTGGAGCACATCAGGGGGCCCCTTGGGGGGGCCCACTGAGGGAGGGGGTGCATAAGGGCTGGCTCTTTTTCTCAGTCTGCAACAACTCTTAAGGTCCATCTCAACTCTAAAGCACCCTGTAGGCTCAGCTGAGGCTCCAGGTACAACTTCATTGCAGTCAGCTTCTCTCTCCACCCAACCCTGCCCTCCTCACCTCCTTGTAGATTTATCTCCTAAAGCCTGCACCCCAATAAACCTTCATGCAACTCTGCCTCTCAGTCTGTTTCCAGGGACCTGACTCAAGACTGTACTTAAAGAGGACTCATCCAGCAGCAGAAGGTAGAAAACACTAAAAGGAGGGAACGTTGAAACCAGAGGGGTCCAGAGAGGACCTTATTTCAGAACCTTTGCTATTTTACATCTGGGTAAAATGAGCAATGAAGATGAAAATAGTAGCCATTTTGGTGACAACTGTACGATTACTTAGGGAGAGATTGGAGTCTGACACAGCACCACCTGGCAGATTTCTTTCCATCAGTGAAAACAATGCTGACTCCGAATGCAATGGGATCCTTGGTCCATGGCATTCACAACAGAGCTTGGTTTGGTCCTGCTGAGCTCGAGGCAGTCACAGCACATTCAAGGAGTCACATAGGGTGTTTGAACTGGCTGGAGGTGTGGGCTGGGAAGCCAGCACAGAGAGAGGTGCCAGCTGGTACCATAAGGGTAGATGAACTTTCGTGAGGAAGTGAGGAGGATCAGGGTCAGGAGGGGTGCAGGTCGCCCACATGAAGCAATAAGAGGAACAGACCTCCAGAGAGAAGAAAGAGGACTTTAAGATGTCAGATTTAGCAAACAGAAACACAACACAGGATGCCACTTAAATACTGCAAGGGTCCTCAGTGGTGGTAGCAAACAGTGTCAAATTATAAAATGGTGTGAAGGATGACCAAACATTTGAAAAGGTCATGAGTTTTCGTGAAATAAAAGTCACTGATAACCTTTAAGGGAAAACATTCAAGTTTTTAATTTGCAAAATTCTATAAAAGAGTACTTGACTTCTATGTTTGAATTACCATGCCTGCTTTCTAAACTTAATATGACTTGGTTAAATTATTCTTGTACCAAAATTATCTCAAATGGGGGGATTTCACTGCCTCTCATGAGAAAGGGCAAATGTTCAACTTGAGAGGTCCCCATCTTCCTATTGAGGGAAGTTAACATTCCTCAAAAAGCTGGAAGCCCTCAAAAGACTGGTTTTCCACATTATTATATGCATTATAAATGACCATACAAAATCTTTTTTTTTTTTAATTTTTATTTATTTATGATAGTCACACAGAGAGAGGGAGAGACATAGGCAGAGGGAGAAGCAGGCTCCATGCACTGGGAGCCCGACGTGGGATTCGATCCCGGGTCTCCAGGATTGCGCCCTGGGCCAAAGGCAGGCGCTAAACCGCTGTGCCACCCAGGGATCCTGACCATACAAAATCTTAAAGAAATGTCTCTCTCCTCTCTAAAGGCTACAAATTGCTTAGAGTGATTACATTAACTCAGGGGGCCCACAGCAATTAAGAAGACAGTTTCCTCCATGTTTATTTCTATGAAATTTAAAAAAAAAAAAAAAACTGCACTCATCAGGGAAAGGAAAAACATGAATTGCACTTATTAAACATAAATTATCTAAAATAAGCTTTTAATTTGAAGACATGTATCAGAGATGTATCAATGTATATATACATGTGCATGTGTGCAGAAAGAACTGTATCCTGAAAATATTAACATTTAAAAAAGCTTCCTAGATACCCTCTGGGTCACATAATACATAACAAATCACCTCAGTTACTTTCTTGTAAACAAAGAAAAATAAACATTCCTCATAAGAACAGTGCACAGGGTTGAAAATCTCAGCTTTTGACTGTCATCTCAAATTTGCTTCTGCATTATACTTTATCCCTGAAATAGAAAAGACCATATACTGCCCTCCAATGACACATAAAAGCTTCCACTAACAACTCCATGCACAGACCAAAGCAATATATCACCATACTTAAGGATTTGCCTTGATGCTTTATGAAGCCTCAAAGCAATACCCAGGTTTATCAAATCATTGAAATAATATGCCCATATATTTCTCTGGTCATTTTTTTGCTCCAAGAGTAGTAATATGTATAATAATACGGCAGCCCATGAAAAGTTTGGGTAACAAATAATATGTTACCCAAAAGACTGGCCCTTTTGCTCTTTATCAGTTTAAAGATTTTGTTTTACTAAAAACATTTTAGATTGATGAAGGTTTCACTCTAAGAAGGTAGAACTTCCTCTTAAGTACTGCAGATTTAACACCAGTAATTTTTTCCATCTTGTACATAAAATTTAAAGTTGAGGGAAAATATCCCTAACAAACCAAGTTTACTATAAGTTGAGTGACTTTATTTTTAATGGTTTAGCTAAATTGGAAATCATAATAGCATGGGCTTGTTGGCTTCAGTATTATTAATAATCTATTAGATAAAAACCTTGTGGAAATACAAGAAATATCTAGAAGTACAGTTTTTCAAACTGGAGCTAAGCTACCAGAAGTCTCCTATTCTGAAAACTTACAAGTCTATGTTTGTTTAAAAACTAAACTGTGTGATAAGCAGCTATACTTTCATGTTTTCCTATTTTCAGTTTGATTTAGCTCCCCTGATAGAGCAACACTTCAAAAATATTTTCTTTTGCACTTATTACTCCACTATGTGCAGTGTCAATAAGTTCTGCTATATTAATCACTTTATACAATAGCAGGATATCTATAGTATTTGATTAGCCTATGTTCCCAAAATTTGATTGGTTATGGGTGAATCCCTGCCAGTAAGCTTTAATTGTTTTCTAAGTTTAGTTCATGACTCTGCCAGAGAGGACTAAGAAAGGAGCTCTGAAGTAGGAGTCGGGGTTCTGGTCTGCGGCTCAGGGCCAATGAAGTAGCAAGTCACTTAAGGGTAAAGTCTTAACCACCATAATTCTGCCTCTGAGAAGCAGCACATCCTGGCATTAACAGCTGTGCTGTAGAGTCAGATGGACCTGAGTTTCAATCCATCTGGTAATCTGTCCGTCAAGTTTACTATCTGCTGGTTAGAATGAGTGGGTGGTAGGAGTTATTGCTTCCCTTTACACCACTAACCATCTACAACATTCCAAACATAAGAGAGGCAGAAGGAAAGACCTATTCCATATCCAGAACAACCCTGGAAGTCCCCAAGAGCGTGGAAATGTTTAACTGCTTCCCATAAGACTTACAGAATAATTATAGAGTAATTAAAGGCATTTAGAAAGCAAAGTCATAATAGACAACTATTTATTCTGTGACTAACATGCATTCAGATCTTTTAAAAATATTATCTCAGTCATCTTAAACAAACCCAATAAATCTGCTGCTCATCATGGAAATTGCCTCAAATCTCTGACCAAAGAAAAAAGCCCCTACAGAAAAATTAATCCTAGTCTTCATCAAGGAAGTTTTATAATCGTAAGTACTTCTGTGAAACCAAATTGTCATCATTAAAACTGACCCTTGCTGCTGATTCCTGCCCCCACTAGCCCAAAACTTTAGGACAGAAGGAAGGAGTATCAGCTCACATAAGACAGAACCATTGCCAAGTTCTTGCTTATTATTTCCCCTAATTCTTTTTCTTGGTCCCTGTTCAAATTGTTAGGGCTTTTAAAAAGTGCTATTATCAATTCAATTCTTATGAGTACATTCAGGAACTTGACTGAGATGGCGCGTGTCCAAAGAATGTAAATGTCTCACACTAAAATTTCCTGTAACTTTCTACTTCCAAATTTTTCCCACAATAAACTATATGATATATTTTTTCTACACATGGTATTAATTTGCTTTTTAAAAAATTAAAACACGAATCATTTGATGGTCTTTTGAAGAGTTCCACCACATTCCAAAATGTCAGAAGAAAATGAGAAATACAGAGAAACCTACATGACGTAGTTTTTTGGCACGTTCCACCAAGATTAAATATAATCTGTGGTGAGAACTGCATTTTAAAGATGTAATTCACTGCCAGATCTCTGACCACCTTTCTCCACAGTAATGACTCATATGACTCTCACTCTGGGCCTGAACTCTCCTGATCTTGGTAGTTTGTACAATCAATCTACTAAACTCTCTGGGACTCAGTTTGTTCTTTTGTGAAATGAAGGAACCAGGTCACACAGTCACTCAAGTTCTCAGCTCTACAACCCTACCATTCAGGTTCTTTTACTGGGATAAAAGGCTATCACCTCAATTTAGGCATATGTAAACATCTATTCAATCACTCTGACCCTAAAGTTCCTGCACTTCTGGCTTCCTGTGTCTGTAAATGGTTCTGTCCTCCTCAAACTCACCCTTCCTTAAGACACTCAAATTGTTCTTGGCTCCTTACTAATCCCCTCAACTAGACACATTCTTCCTTTTCACTGTCTTGTTCTATATCCTCTTTCCCAGACATCATGATATTCCCTTATGGATCCTGGGTCTCTAGGATTTTTCCTCACCAACTATCTCAGATGCCCTGACCATATTAATGCCAGCATTAACAACTGAACTCATGCTATAGTAACACATGTGACAATAACAAAAAACAATTAAAAAAAAAAAACAGAGGTCCTAGAAACTAAGACTTTGCATAGAACATACACCCAGATTACCTTTTTAGTAGAATAATATTGAACAAAAGAATAGCTAGAGTTTTCATCAGAAAACATCTAGGGGCAATCCACACACCCCACTGTCAAGAGATTTTTCCTCTACCGCAGTCAAACTGATAGGAAGTGATTTTTCCTACCTGAGTTAGCTACCTTGGCAGGCATGCCATTCTCTGTTCATTTCTCTGTATATATATATATCCTACCTATCTGCTATGGTCTGATTGTGCTCTCCCTTCAAAATTCATATTTTATAATCTTAACCCCCAAAGGTGACTATATTAGGAGGTGGGGCCTTTGGGAAATACTTAACGTTCTCTCAAAAAAAGACCCCCCACAGGGCTCTTTTTTGTCATTTGATAATATATGGGTAAGCTGGAGACTGGGGTGCCCCAACCATCCCAGCACCTGATCTCCCACTTCCAGCCTCCAGAACCGTGAGCAATAAATTTCTGCCATTTATGAGCTACTCAGTCACTGGTATTTTATTACAGCAGCCTGAACAAATTATATACTATCATTTAAGCTCAGTCCAAATCCCATCTCTTCTATCACACCAGAGTTCTCTTTTCCTTTTCATTCAAAAACTACCAGGGCATTTTCATTACTGCTTAAATTCATTAAAATGCTAACTGGAGTCTGGGTTAGTTCCATTTTGGTGACAAAAGGGAAATATCTAGTATATGACTAGCCAGGGCTTGCTTCACATCACAACCTTCAGCATATAAAGGCTATAATATAGTTTACAATTAAAAACAACTGAACCATATTATAAAGTATAACATAAGTGCTATAAATAAATGCTAGAGGTAAGTGTATAAGCAAACAACAACAACAACAAGACAAGCAAGATGAAGTAGCACAAAAAGGTAAAGATTATTTCTGTGAAAGTTAGGAAAGGTCAGAAAGAAAGAGAGTGCACTTTAAACAAGGTCTTAAAAGACGGTCACAGCACAGGATGCCTGGGTGGCATGGTTGGTTGGGCGCCAGACTCTTGATTTTGACTCAGGTCCTGATATCAGGGTCCTGATCTCAGTGTAATGAGATCAAGCCCTGCATCAGGCTCAGCACAGAGACTGTTTGGGTTTCTCTCTCCCTCTCCTGCTGTCCCTCTACTCCCACCCTCTGGGGGGTAAAAAATCAATCTTTAAAAGAGACAGAGAGAGAGAGAGAGAGATGGTCAAAGCAGAGTTGCAGAGAGATGGGAGAACTCGGGCTTAAGAAAGGGCAAAGGACATTCCCTCCTCCAAGATAGAGCTTCTCTGGCTTCTTCTCCACGATGGAGTCATAGAAGTTCAACCTGTCAGTTGTCATTTTTAATCAGTATCTTGGCGGCATAAATTATACTGTGATATTTTGCTCATACTGGGTTATTGTGTCTCACTGAACAAATAGTATGTTGTGATTAAAGTTGTTTGTCAAGAATTGACAGCAGTGACACACAGCTTCAAAAGGTTCTTCACTGGAACCTCATAGAATATCTCTCTTCCTTCTTCCAAGTGGTGAGGGCAGGTCAATTCAGCACATTGCTGCTATTCCTTGTCTCTGCCTTCCTAGAGTGATGAGGGCTATACTAGCACTGATGTCAACACTGTGAACAAGAAGACAGCTTCTGACAAGCGACCGGAATGATGCTTTTTTTTAAAAATGTCTGATGTAAAATGTGACCCGACAACATTGCTCAGGTCTCACCACTTGTCTCACTAGTTTCAAGGCTCTTTGGACTTATCAAGAGGTTCCCTCTCACTCTTCCCTCTGACAGACTTCTGTAATTGTAGTACTATACATTCAAGTGCCAACATGTTTATCTTTCTCTGCTAATAAGTTTTAAGATCTGAGAATAGAAGGGGTCAGTTTTTATGGTCAACAAATCAAGTTTTATTTCTGATAATGAAAATATAACAAGTTTAGAGAAACCATAAAATAAGAGACAGATTTTTCTAGGTTTTGCAAAGTAATAATTAATAAAAATGTAATGATCACTAGCATTAACACATTTTTAGTGAAGTGTGCATTTTTAGCTAAGCCTATAAATTATGTATTTTAATAAAATTAGGAGAAAACTTCTTTGAGGTGTAATTTACAAACCATAAAATATACCTGCTGTAAGTATAAGCTTTAATGACTTTCAGTAAATCTACAGAGTTCTACAGCCATTACAACTCAGATTTGTCAAATCATATAAACAACCTAGCCCAGGGACAATCTCATTTCAACAGAATGGGTGACAGTTTACAGTCAATTCCCACTCCCAGCTCCAGCCCCAGGCAACCATGGGTCTGCTTTCTATCTTCACAGATTTGCCCCTTCTGGGAATTTTATGTATATATGACCAGGCTTATATAACTGAGCACAATGTTTTCAAAGTCTAAATGTGTTGAAGCATATTATCATTAGTTAGCTTCTTTTTACTGCTGTATGGATATTCAACACTTTATCAATTCAACAGCTGATGGACATTTAGATTGTTTCCTGATTTTGGCTATTCAGCATGGTAATGTTAGGAACATTCATGTATGTGTCTTTTTATAGAAGTGTATTTTCCTTTTTCTTGGGGAGATATGATATCAAGGAGTGGAAATGCTGGGTTGCATGGTAACTTCATATTCAACTTTTAAAAACTGTTAAAATGTTTTCCAAGGTTGCTGTACCATTTGATATTCCCAGCAAAGTATGAGGGTTCCAGTTACTCCACATCCTTTGTCAACACTTAGTGTTGGTCTAACTGATTATAGTCATTGTATTGCGTATACAGTCACATCTCACTACTGCTTTAATTTTCATTTAGTTCATGACTAACAACTTTGAGCATCACTTCATGGGCTTATTAGCTACTGGTACATCTTCTTTGGTGAAATATACACTCAAATTGTTTTCCCATTTTAAAATTTGGGGGAGGTCTTCTAATTGTTGAGTTTTGGAACTTTTTAAATATAATTTAGATATTTTGGATATAATCTTTTATCAGATACATTATTTGAGAATATTTTCACCTAATTTGCAGCTGATCTGAAAATGTCTATAACTTTCATTTTTGAAGGATATTTTTTATTAGATGTAGAATTTCTGGTTTATGGATTATTTTATTTTGTTTTGTTCTTAAGCATTTTGAATATGTTATTACATTGCCTCTTACCTCCTCCGGTTTAGGTAACAGTTCAAATCTTAAACATACTCCTCCCCCGACCCAAATGTCATGAGTTACTTTACTTTACTCCTATTGCTTTCAAGATTTTCTTTTTGTCTCTGTCTTTTAGGGACAAAGTTACACTATGATGGGTCTAAGTTTTGGTTTCTTTATATTTCTCCTAATTGGAGGTAATTTATCTTATTGAATTAATAGATTAATTCCATTTTTCAACAATTTAATAAGTTTTTGTCAATTATTCCTTCAAATATGTTTTTGCCCTTCTGTCTCCTCTTCCTAAGACTGTCAAGTTCCTTTCCGATATACATGACATATCTATTTTTTAATGAATATTAGAGTCTCTTCGTTATTATTGTCCTTGACTGTTCCCCTACATTAAAGGATTTACTTTAATCTAGAGCTTGAAAATAAATGACACTAAATTCTGTCAGTGGTCAAGACATTGGTCATGAATTAATTATGTTTATAGTTTGTCATCCTTTAACTGTTTCTATTAATAAATCATACATAATTTAGGCAGCAACAATACAATAGCTTCTCAAATGCTGAGAAGTAACAGAGGTGCCAATGGCTTGAATTTTTATACAGCAACTTGTAGTAGCATTGATAATAATGTCAAGACAAGTAGTTTATATGTAAATTATGGACTCCTAGAACTTTTTTAGATTAGAAATTCTGAAGAGAACCATCTTTGAAACAAACACTTCAATTAAAAGATCCCCGTTAAAATCCTAACTTAGTTTACTTGTAAACGGTGTGATACAGGACAATTTATTCTCTCCAGACCTCAATTACCACCTCATAATATGGAGATATCCATACTTATATGTAACAGGATTACTGGGAGAATTAAATGAGGTACCACTTTTAAAAGGTAAGCATAAAAATAAAATAAAATAAAATAAAATAAAATAAAATAAAATAAAAATAAAAATAAAAATAAAAAAATAAAAGGTAAGCATACACCTGATGGGATGAACACTAGGTATTATACTGTATGTTGGCAAATTGAACTTCAATAAAAACAAATAAAAAATAAAAATAAATGAATAGGTAAGCATAATAGATACTGAAAAAGTCTGTGGAGATTTTTAGCAAATTATAAATGCCTTCAGATTAGAAGTAGTTGCATAATCCAAAAAATATTTTAAATATAAATGTATCATAGCTCACTTAAAATTTTTATTTTATTTAAATTTTATTTAAATTTTATTTAATTTATTATTTTAATTTTATTTAATTTATTATAACTTATTTAATTTAATTTATTAATTATCTATTTAAATTTTATTTAAAATAAATAAAAGTACTTTAAAATATTAAAAAGTATAAATGAAATACTTGTATTTGTATTTCCAAATATAATTGGAAATCTCTATTTCCAAATAAAATAGAAAATGTAATATAAAATTTTTACAAACTTAAAGCAGACAAAAAATAAATTACTTTATTAAAAAATGTCATCCTTTAAAATTAAAGACATGCAAAGAAAAACATGATTTTCATAGTTTTAAAGTCATATGATCCAACAGCTTGCAAATTTTTTGTTGATATCAATTGGCAGACATCCATCAAATTATTCATACTTACAAAGAATAACAATTTTGGCAATTTACATAAGCTTACTTAAAATCAAAGTCTAGACTCATGGATCTTTATATTCCATTTAAAGAAAAACTTGTCTGTCAATTGTCAAATGCTCTGAAGCAATTCATGTTAATTTTTTCAGTGACAGACATAAAGGATTATTATTAGAGAGTTTAAAAGAAATATTTTAAACAGGATAAATGTGCATCACATTACAGCCTGTGTGTATGAAGCATACTGATGATACAATTAAGGATCCTTTATCCAGGTAATGATTCATGCTGGTACTATTATTTTAATAGTGAAGCTGTAAGATCATATAGTCCAAACCCCTTCATTTCAATGAAGAAACTAAAGTTTAAATATGTTAAGTGACTCGCTTATGATCATGTAGCTGGTAGCATACTTTTCACCAAGATTCAACATTTTCTGACTTGCTCTATAATGATTTCCCAATTTCACCTCTGTGCTTAGCAGCCTGAAAAGAATCCATATATAATTTTGATCATAGAGGTTTCTTTTCAACAGAGATGTAGTAGAGTAGAATAACACTAAAGGATTTGTAGTTTATTCACTCATTTATTCTATCCCTCACTCACACAACATGTACTGAGTGACCATCAGGCATCAGGCATTGGCCTGGGTACTGGGTAGAAGACTCAAATATGCAACTCATTTGTACAACTTCGCACAAAAATCTCTTTAGATCTCAGCTTCCTAATTACTAAGATGAAGATAATATCAACATTCCTCACAATGTTGAAAGACTAAACAAGATGATGTACTTGGAAGTGTAGGGTAAGGTCCCCAATTTAGTACAATTGACGCGTTATTTAAATTGCACCACCGTATTAACAATTGCCAGATCTCAAGCTTAACATGATCAAGATTGAATTTATAATCTTTCCTTTCCTATAACCTCTGTAGTATTTTTCTTATTATTGGCTCCACTATCTACCCATCTAACTATCTAATATTCTGAATATTCCCATTTCTATCAAGCCCCATGTCTAGTCAAACACCAAACCCCATCAGGTATCCCTCTTACGTCCTTCCCAAACACATTCGTCTCCTGTTTCCCCCCACTGCCAAGGCCTTTATACAGAACCTCATCATTTTATGCCCCAAGTATTTTAGTATTTTTTAGTCCCTCTAAACTGGCTGCATAACCTAAACTGAAAATAGGGAATTTCAGTAAAGATCTAAATGTAGAAGGGTGAGACTCCTCACAACCTGTCTCTTACCCAATCCCCAAAATGTGGGCAGCAAACTTAAATCCTCTGGACAAGAGATTAAATAATCGTTTACTATAGAAACATAAACCTCTTTCCAAGAAAAGACCCTCAACCGTGACAATTGAGGGGCTGTGAGAAACAAAACCAGTTTGCCCACTCCAGTCAGCCTACTATGGAGCCTGCCAGCCAACATTTTGTACCCAAGAAACTAGAGCTTACAGTCAGCATATTAGTACCTCACTCTTAAATATGAGTTGACGATCAAGATCTCGAAGCAGCTGGCATATACTTTCAAAAAGAAAGAGAACAAAACAGATACACAGAAACAATAAAACAGAGACAATACAGAAAAAAACTCGGGCAGCCCCGGTGGCTCAGTGGTTTAGCGCCGCCTTCAGCTCAGGGCCTGATCCTGGGTCTCCATAGTCCCACATACGGCTCTCTACATGGAGCCTGCTTCTCCCTCTGCCTATGTCTCTGCCTCTTTCTCTCTCTCTCCCTCTCTGTGTCTCTCATGAATAAATAAATAAATAAAATCTTTAAAAAAAAAATACAGAAAAAAACCTCAAAGGTACTTTACATTTATCTTCAAAGAGATATGAGACAGTAACTCTTCATCTTTAGAGAGGTTTCCTTTGAGTTTACCATCTAAATCTTCTGAACTTTACATCTTTGTTAACGTATTTTTATTTCCAAGAAATACTCATGTTTCTTTATTTCTATTTTGTGGCCTCATGTTTATATTTAATGAATGGAACATTCCAACAATCCTATGAGGTTAGTAGTATTCTTATCCTCCTTTTACAGGTGGGTAAGTGCTTGCTCAAAATCACACATAGAAATGGAAGCCAAATATTAATCTGGGGACTTGGGCTTCACAGCCTAGGCTCTTAAGCACAAGGTGAAATTGACTCTTGCTGGTCATTTATCCAGCTGGTTATAATCGAACATGTAGCCTGAGCACCACCAGCACACAACTAAGAAACCCCTGGACAAGGATCTCCAAAATCTGACTTAACTTCCAAATTAGCCCATGTGGGATTAATAGGCCTCAAAAAATGATAACACAAATTGTGCCTTTAAAACAATGCCCATAAAACAGGTGAATTCAGCAATTTCTAAGCTGAGCACACAATTACTGAATCCTAACAATGATTAAGACCCTTAAAGACACCTCACTGAACCTGTTCCCCACTGCATAAGGTCTGATGTTGCAAGAGCATGGGGGAAAGACTCATTAAGAATTGTGTTTACAATCTGCTTGTTAATTCAGAAATTATTACAAAGTGATAAACAATTCAAAACACTGATATTGATAAAATACAAACAGAGGAACAAATGGCTGCCCCCTCTCCCCAGCCCCAGCACTGTTGTCTGCTTCTGTTACAGAAGGAGCTTATGTTCTAGAAGCCCCTCTTCCCATCAGTGTCCACCCTTTCAATTCAGTTTCTAGGAGGCCAAGTGAGAAATTCCAAGTCTGGGAAGAAGGAAGGAATGGATGTCTCCCAAAAATACATGTCCAAGAGCACCTCAAAATGTGACCTTATTTGCAAATAAGATCTTTGCAGATATAATAGCTAAGTTAAGATGAAGCAAGAACCTAATGGGGTAGGCCCTAAATCCAACAACTGGTATCCTTATAAAAAGAGGAGAAGACACACAAAAAGGGCCATGTGAAAACAGAGGCAGAAACTGTAATGATGCAACAGTAAGGTAAGGAATATCAAGGATTGCTGGAAGCCACTGGAAACTAGGAAGAGACAAGAAAGAATTCTTCCCTTAGAGGCTCAGAGGGAGCATGGCACTGCTGGGCCTTTGATTCTGGATTCTAGCCTCCAGAACTGTGGGAGAATAAAATTCTGCTCTTTTAAGCCACTAAGTTTGTAGTGCTTTAATAAGGTAGCCCTAGGAAAGTAATACAACACCCCAAACATGAAATGAAAAAAAAAGGAAACTCAAATTGGTTAATTACCAAGTGAATTATAACTCAAACCTAACATTCAGTCTTCACAAGCAATATGTCAGATAGCTACAAGAAAAAAAATATCCTGTGGTTAAAAAACTGAACAAAAGTAAAGAGGCTCTGATGTGTGAAAGACGTGACGAAGAAAATCAAATAGTACTCAAACACCAAATTTTTCAATGGCTCAATTAAAACCAGCCTTATTTTCTATTTTGTAACTAACAAATTTATAAAAATAATATCAATAACTTTGATACCAAATTCTCTGTACTATTAAACTTACCAAACTTACTGTACTATTAAATATATAACGTATATTTGATATATATCATATGTACCATACATATATACTATAGGACTAAAAATATTTTGATTATATAATTAAGTTACAATTACATAATTGATTAACAGAGGATCAATTATTCATTTTACTAGCAATTTAACTGTTGCCAAATGAAAGATGTTTTGTTTCTTTCCTTAAGCCCTCTTTGATTTTTTTTTTAAACTATCTTTGCCTTCATGGGTATTTCAATTTTTATTAGAAATCTGAAATGTTTCCCTAATAGAATGAATAAACCAAAGAAAAGATTCTTTCTGAAAAAGGGTAGGGAGAGGAATAGAGAGAAAAACTGGTTGAAACATATAAGACTATTCAGATGTGTATTTTAAAAAATACATACATGCAAATGATGAGTTAATACTAGATAGTTTATCATTACAGGGTTCTTTTTCTTCTGCATGCTTACTTACTACTTTCCCTTAACTACACTCACTGCTGAGCCGTTTTTCCTTTCTTGTTTTTGACCTTCCCTGTCCTACATGGATGCTGCTCCCCCAACTATTACTGCATAATGTACCTCCACGTTTATAAATAAGCTTTTCCCCTACACCTGGCCCCCTCCAAAAGCTGCTTTTGCTTACCTCAATTTAATGGCAATAAAGCAGCCCAGCCCTCTGCATGGAACAAAAATACAGCAGAAGTTCAAATTTTCTACTTAAAATCTCTGTCCTACAGTATAATGTTTGAGTATAGACTCGAGTATGAATGTGCAGGTTGAACTTTCAGTTCTACCATACACTAGCTATGACCTTGGCAAGTGACTTAACATCTCCATGCCTCTCATTTTGTATATTTTTTGAAGACTTTGTTTATTTGAGAGCAGAAGAGAGTATAAGCAGGGGAGAGGAGCAGAGGGAGAAGGAGAAGAGAGCCCACTGAGCAGAGAGCCTGACAAGGAGCTCCATCCCAGGATCATGACTTGCCAGAGGCAGACGCTGAACCGACTAAGCTGCTCATTTTAAAACAGAAGTAATGAGGGGCTCTTGGCTGGCTAAGTTGGAAGAGCATGCCACTCCTGATCTTGGGATTGTGAGTTCAAGCCCCACATCAGGTATAAAGATTACAAACAACAACAACAACAACAAAAAGACACCCTTTTTGTATATGCACAATACATAAGCACATATTGAATATTGTCCTTTGGTACTATTAGTATTGTAATTTTAAATTGTTCTCTATTAGAGTATCTAGATTTCTCTTTAACAAAACTCTTGCCTAAGAAAACTATTAGGTATTCAAAAACTCACATAAGATAATAATTGGTTCCCTTCTATTCTTTTTCTGAACAAATCTTAGCCAAAAACAAAACAAAACAGAACAAAACAAAAACTGCTGAACATCTACAAATAGTATCACAGAGCAAGAACACAGACATTTTGAAGTTGTTTATAAAGATGGGATAGCTTGGCGCACATGGGTGGCTCAGTTGTTTGGGTGTCCTACTTTTGATTTCAGCTCAGGTCACAATCTCAAAGTCCCAAAACCGAGCCCCATGTCAGG
The DNA here is from genome assembly GCF_018345385.1 of Vulpes lagopus. Lineage (NCBI taxonomy): Eukaryota > Metazoa > Chordata > Mammalia > Carnivora > Canidae > Vulpes > Vulpes lagopus. The sequence goes on along the minus strand of NC_054836.1, from coordinate 16,354,399 downwards.
CTCAGCGTTCAGTGTGAGGTCTCCTTGTCCTTCTCCCTCTGCTCCTCCCTCCAACTTGTGTTCACTCTCTAACAAATAAATAAGTAAAATCTTAAAAAAAAAGAAAAAAGATGGCATAACCTAAGACACTTCATCTACTTGTTTTCAAACCATCCCAGTATCTGCTGACTCTATACATACCATCAAAAACCATGACGACAGCATATGAGAATAAAAAATAGAAAAGCTGGCCCATAGCAGTGCTGCTTAATTTTTCTAAGCTGCCATCAAAAATAGAATGAGTCTCAAAGCACCTGAACCCAAATTAAGCCAGTAAGAACTCTAGCTCTGAGATAAAATTCAAGGTACATAAATCCAGGACAAGATCCAGGACATAAATCCAGGACATAAATCCAGGTAAGATTAGAGTTGCTGGAGAGTATTTCTACTTTAGGTGAAAATTATGTGTTAAAATCTAAATTCCCAGGTAAGCTTATAAGTGGCAAGCTGCCACTTGAAAACTACTTTTCTGTGCATACTGCTTTCTTACTTTGAAACCTTCCTGCTGTTGACATTTTGTGAACAAGGAAATTGACCAAAACAGCAGAAAACAGGCAAACTCAAATTAAAGTGCTTCATCTCAATTGAGCAAGCTGTGCTACACTTTCATCAATGTGAAGATGTAAATACGTAAAAATGCAAAAATGAACATATCCCAAATTTCACCCACCCTGTCCCAAATATTTCAAACTCTATCACCAGATACACAGAGGAGTTATTTTGCATGAATTATTAGTAATAGCAAAAAGGAGCAATAGTGCTAGCTTTCGCTTCCACACATACATAGGAGAAAAATGAGAAAAACAAGACAATGAGAGGCACGAATGAGAAGGCAAGAGAGGAGCAAATAACTAGAACTGACCCAAAGTTTAATTCCTGTCTCTCTCTCTCTCTCTCTCTTTCTCTCTCTCTGTCTCTCATGAATAAATAAAATTTTTTTAAAAATCACGGAGACATCAGATTTTATTAGGAGGCCTCAAAATACTTTATTCAACAGAAAATACAATGTTCTTTTGTGATCTGTTCCTCCAGGCCTCAACAACTCTTGCAGCATTCTCTCATCTCCAGAGTATTCAACCCCAAGTTTGAAAACCCTGTGGGAAATCAAAACCGTAACACAGGGGGATCCCTGGGTGGCTCAGCAGTTTAGCACCTGCCTTTGGCTCAGGGTGTGATCCTGGAGTCCCAGGATCGAGTCCCGCATCAGGGTCCCTGAATGGAGCCTGTTTCTCCCTCTGCCTATGTCTCTGCCTCTCTGTGTCTCTCATGAATAAATAAATAAAATCTTTAAAAAAACAAAAACAAAAAACAAAACCGTAACACAGAGGCAGGTTGTTCCCAAGAGATGGCACAAACCAACTCCTGCATTCTGTGACCAGGGTCCCAGAGGCCTAAAGCTGTGAAGTGTGGTTACAGACTGAATTGTGTCCCTCAAAATTTGTATGCTGAAGTCCCAACCCCAACACTTCAGCCTGTGACTATCCTTGAAGATAGGTGGTTTTCAGAGGTAATTAAGTTAAAGTGAGATCATTAGAGTGGGCCCTAATCCAATGTGACCGGTGTCCTTACAAGAAAAAGCAATGGAACCCAGGTATAGAGGGAAGATGATGTGAACCCACAGGGAGAAGATGGCCATCTATAAGCCAAGGAGAAAGGCTTGAAACAGATCATTCCCTCCTGGCCCTCTGAAGCAGCACCCTGATACCTTGACCTCAGACTGCTAGTCTCCAGAAGTATGAGACAATAAACTTCTGTTATTTGAGCCACTCAGTCTGTGGTGCTTTGTTACAGGGGCCCTAGCAAGCTAATATAGGTGACTTGCCTCACATCGTATGGCAAGTGATGGAAAACAGAGCCAGAATCAAATCCAAATTTCCAGACTCTAATATCCATGGGACTTTCCACCTCACTACACTCCCTTTCAACTTACCTCCCTGTTTTTGCTCAAAGTCCTCTCCCACAAAAATCCCAGAATTATCCAACTTGTTAAGGACCATGCTAAATATATACTGTTGATGTTGAACTCTTGTGAGCTAATCTCCCACATCACCAAGAAGACATTTTTTGCATAGACATCTCATGAACTCGCAAAGTCTAAAACCCAAATCCACTACTCCACAGAGTTACTATGATACTATTTTGGAACCTAAGAAAGTCTAGGTACAATATCCAACACCTTGGACAAGTCATCTAACCTCTCTAAGCCTCAATTTCATAGTCCTAACACACATTCCACAAATACAAAAACCCAGGACACCTGGGTGGCTCAGCGGTTGAGCGTCTGCCTTTGGCTCAGGGCATGATCCTGGAGTCCTAGGATCGAGTCCCACATTGGGCTTCTGGCATGGAGCCTGCTTCTCCCTATACCTATGTCTCTGCCTCTCTCTTTCTCTGTGTCCCTCATGAATAAAAACAAAAACCCTTCAAAGGGGCCATGTGAAGATTACAGTAACCGATCTTTTGAACTGTAAAGTATTAAAAGTAGTACAAATTACTTCTCTCTCTGGCACCATGTTTTTACTCATTCAAACTCAAAACCATTTCTGTTTCCTTCTCAATAACCAGTAATTCACCTTGCTCTGCCAGTTCTTTCTCTATAAACCATTTTTTGTCACTACTTTCTAATAAATCCAAGTCCTCGTAATTTAAAATCTGCACAACTCTGAATGACTGATTTATCAGCTCCCAGGTTCCTCCTCATCTAATCTATATCATATCCTAATCTCAGATTTATCTTCCTAAAACACTCAGCTCAGAAGTCTTCAGAGGCTCCCTAATGCACAGAACAGGTCCCAGCCCCAGAGCCCTGTACTCTATGACACAACTGCATCCCAGGGCCAGTTTATCTCAAGGCTAAGCTTACTTCATGCCCAAGGGCCTTGCCTCATACCTAGCCAGTATGAACAGATCACCTAACGACTTCAATTTGGCCCTACTTGTTTCTCCCCTTGAACTTTCCACTGGTGAGTCCAACTGTCACAACTGGATCTTCTAATACCTTTATAAACTTTCTCTGACTGGAGCACCTGGTTCAGCCTGCTTCTCCCTCTGTCTATGTCTCTGTCCCTCTGTGTCTCTCATGAATAAATAAATAAAATCTTTAAAAAACAACTTTCTCTGAACCTTGAACCCAAGCTGGCACAAACAGCAAGGGCAGGTTAGTAAACTGCAGTGTAAATCCCACATATTAGAGAACACTCCTGCTGCCCAGATACATCTTCCTCCTGCTTCTCTCTTGGCCCAGCATCTCTCTGCCCCCTTTCCTACTCCCTAAAACCCAGGGTCTACTATAAGTAAATCCAATATCACTTCACCTTGCCTCCCTCCAGAGCTCCAAGGGTTTCCAATCCCATCAGACCTAGCAGCCTCTTTATATAACAAATATTTCAAAAAGATGCCTTTGGGGGAACATTTTCAGCTAAGTAAGAATGATGGAAACCAAACCAAAAAGGAGAATGAGATGTGAAAAAAAGTGAAGATAGAAAGGAGACCTCTCAAAAACAAATGCAAACCACTGTGATAGTTGTGAGAAACAATTCCAATTCATGACAGGCTGCATTTAATGCATCAATACCTTAATAATAGTATTGCACTAACTCACTCAAGTTATCTCATTGTGGGCCAGCTATAGTTTCGTCAGTGCAAAAAATATATTCAAGTCTTGTGTCAAGATAATTTGTACTTTTAAAAATATAGTAGAGGGAGTATAATGCTAAGTGAAATAAGTCAGAGAAAGACAAATACTATATGATCTCACTCATATGTGGAATTTAAGGGGAAAAAAACGTACAAAAAAAAACAAAACAACCCAAAAAACAGAACTTATAGAGAATAAACTGATCCTTACCAGAGAAGAGGTAGGTGAGGGGATGAATGAAGCAAGTGAAGGAGATTAAGAGTACACTTATCATGATGAGCCCTGAGTAATATAGAGAATTGCTGAACTACCACAGTGTACACCTGAAACTATTATAATGCTATGTTAATTATATTGGCATTATTTTTTTTTAAATGTCGTAGAGGGAAAGCTATTAATACTAGAAGTTCTGAAACTGAACTGAAAAGTTCCCACTAACAGAAATATTTTATCTCTTGAAGTAGAAAAACTATGCAGAAATAAAGCAAAATATAAAGCAATTTTATTTTACAAAAATTAAAAACATATGTAACAAACTATGTTGTAAAAGGAATTTTTTAAAAAATGACAGAATGAAAGAAAATATCACAACATAAATGATGCTAATATATAAAGAGTATCTATAAATCAATAAGAAAGACCAATAGGAAAAATAGTAAAGGGCAACACCAAAGAAATCAAAAAAAGAAGAAATACAAATAACTAATAAGGTAGCATGAGCCCACTATTGTAAGGACTTTTCTTAAAAGTCATGAATATAAAGTAATGCTAGATTAATGTGTACCTTAGAAACCCTACAAACAAAACCAGGCATATAAAATTCCACAGTCAGCTGTAGTCTCACCATCAATACACAGCAGGCTTTATGCCCCTGCCCTGGAGTATACAGGATTCTTATTTTATTTAACATGACGTGACATGATCGCAAGAGATACTGATTTTTGAATTTCAGTTTACACTTTCTAATGAGATATAACCATATAATTTACAAACTCTGCATATCCAGAGGTGAGTAATATTTAAACAGTTACAAGGCATCATACAAACACAAAAGCAACAAAGGAGAAAATGCATACCTTCCCTGATAGCTGTGAAAGGTGTACCTTCTTCTTCTTGCAGCCTGATCACCTTCAGAGCTACCAACTTCCCATTTACTCTGGCAGAAACGAAAGAAAAAATGAGAAGCGAATCCATGAAAATATGTTCCCGTTATGGCTCTAATTTCCTTACAATTTATATTTTATGCATTTTTCCACTGAAAATGTCAGTGACTCAATTATGCCACCACAACAAGATTAATTTAAGTAAGGCTGGGAATTTCATATCATCATCATAAATATTCACATTTTAAATATTCTCATTTAAAATATTCACACTTGCCTCATCCACAATTTAACCGAAGTTTTCCGTGATTTACTCTATGTTCCTTCCAGAATAAAACTAGTACTTAACAAAATCTCCACGTTTGATCAATTATTCTCAGATTAATTAGAAATCAAGAAGTCAAAATAACTCCCTCCCTTAGGTTTTCCAATAGCTTCTTCATCTCCTTGGCTGAAATATCTTTATCTTCAGTCTTAAGCTGCAGTCACTCAATCTCCAGGGTCAGAAACTCGACACTCAGACTTCTCTCCTCCCTCCTCTTTTTCCTCTTCTTTCTCTCTCTCAATATCATCTGGTCCTCCCTTTCTCATTATTTTTAACTAGAGCCTCCTAAGATTATATTTGGTCTGATTGTGTCTTATGATACAAACAGTATATCATCAAAATAAAAGTTATGAATATTTTACTATTACAAGATTACACAAGATCTATCCAAAGCAGATGGTTCTTCCAGATGCATTCTAAATGTGTATCGGCTCTAATTAAAAGTCATATTGCACTTGGCAGATAACTTTTTTATCTAGTCAATTCTGTGAACAAAAACATGACAATCTACATTGGTCTTCTAGGTGAATGCTCTCCTCTACCTTTACTAGGCCTAGCAGCATACTTTGTTAAAAAGAATACGTAAAACAAGCACATGTTAAAAATGTAAAAGGTACAAGAAGGCATTTGATGAAAAAGTAAGGATCCCCGAGTGGCTCAGCAGTTTAGTGCCAGCCTTCGACCCAGGACGTGATCCTGGAGTCCCGGGATCGAGTCCTACATGGGGCTCCCTGCATGGAGCCTGCTTCTCCCTCTGTCTGTGTCTCTGCCTCTCCCTGTGTTTCTCATAAATAAGTAAATAAAATCTTAAAAAAAAAAAAAAAAAAAAGAAAAGAAAAGAAAAAGTAAGTGTTCCTGCTACATGTTCCTTTAACCACCCAGCTCCCATCCTTTGAGGTCACCAGTTACTATTATGCATATATACTCACACACACACATATGGTAGTATGCTTGACAGAGTACACTGTACATTGTTTTTACCTTAATAAATTTGTGACTTCGTCATAAATTCATAGAGACAATTTTCTACTGCTTTTGAAAGACCACAGGGTACTCCTTTGTACAAATGTAGTATACTTAACTTAATCTCAGGCTTCTCTTGATGGTCATTTAGCACGTTCCCAATATTTTACCGCTATAACAATGATGGCAATAAATATTGTTGAAGATGTAACTTCATTCATGTAAAAAAAAATCTGTAAGATAAATTCCTAAAGGTAGAATTTGCAAGATCAGAATGTATGTGCATATTCAAATTCTAATTCTGATGAATAGTGGGAAATTATCCTACATGGAGGTTGTACCAACTTACGCATCCTATATAGCAAATGTAAGAGCTCCTGTTACCCTCTTCACCTATACTATGTTATCAACCATTGACTTCACCAATCTGATAGATAAAAATGGTGTCCCGGGATCCCTGGGTGGCGCAGCGGTTTGGCGCCTGCCTTTGGCCCAGGGCGTGATCCTGGAGACCCGGGATCGAGTCCCACATCGGGCTCCCGGTGCATGGAGCCTGCTTCTCCCTCTGCCTATGTCTCTGCCTCTCTCTCTCTCTCTCTCTCTCTCTCTCTCTCTCTCTCTCTCTCTGTGACTATCATAAATAAATTTAAAAAAAAATTTAAAAAATGGTGTCCCATTGGAACTGAAATTGCAACCACCACATCTTCAGAGCTAATGGAACCAACAGACAAGAACTCATGTGGCACCAGTCTGAAACAAAGAATGAGAATGAACCCCATCCAATTGGTAAGGTTTTGCTCTAAAAACTGCTACAGACACAAAACTTGAAAGTCCAAGGAATTTAGCACAGCCCAACCATCCTAGTGGCATTCCTTATTGCAATGACTGTTGAAATACATTGTTGGTTATGCTGGGCTAAGGATATCTGAGTACAAAGCTCCACAATGTGCCATCTTCTCAGGGTTAGGAGTTGTTTAGTTTTTCCTTGTCTTTCAGCTGGGATGACAGGCCAACTGCTTTTCTGCTCTGCAGCTCTTCTTTCCTCAGTACATTACCTTGATTTTTCCAATCCTGCCTGTGCCCCAAGGACCTAGGTGCAGGCAAAAAAATTGATATGGAGTCCAACTGGACACTGGACCTCGTGCTCTCACTTTGTCCCTTATGATGAAGGGGGGGGGGGGTGTCTCTGTTGGGGCTTGAGGCTGCAATGCAGTCACTGCTGACATCTGCATAGATTTTTCTCAGCCCAGTTGAGCTCATCACTGGCTCCCCAAGGGAGGTAGTAACTGGTTCCAGGAACTGCTTGGAACTTTCCCCTCATTTACAGATATTTTCCCCTCACCCATAAAAAAACACATGCAAAAAAAAAAAAAAAAAAAAAAAAAACACATGCACACAACCTTCTTCCCACGAAGCTTTTCTACCTCCCTTGAGATTGTTAAATTATATGCACCATGAGCTGAATTCTAGAATACAGGGAATTCATGTTTTCGAAGGTCAGATACTTAGAACACTCTCAGACCATGAAGTGTGATTCATTCCCCTATGAGACACTGAAAGGAGAGAAACCTTCAACTAAACCCATACTTTACTCTTTAAATGCAACTAGAGGTAGAACACCTCTAAGTAATTTCACACTTCGTGTGCATCATGTTTGTGGTGAGAAAATTTTTTAACATATTTACTATGATAACTGCATATATGTACCAGGTCCAGATTAATGGAATTCTGATTCTGAAGCCTAATTCTCCACAAATTGAAACTCCAAGCATTAATTTCTTATAGTTATGAAAATAACAACAGCTAAAAACATTTAGTTTTATGTATTATATCACATAACACTAAAAATCTCCTTAAAATTTATACTAAAAAAAAAAAAAAAAAAAAAAAATTTATACTAGATGGGTATGCCTGAATGGCTCAGCAGCTGAGCATCTGCCTCTGCTCAGGGCGTAATCCTGGGATCCGTATTCGAGTCCCACATCAGTCTCCTTGCAGGGAGCCTGCTTCTCCCTCTACGTGTGTCTCTCTCTGTCTCTCTTTCTCTCTCTCTCTCTCTCTCTCATGAATAAATAAATAAAATATTTTTACTAGACGATGAGCTCCAGGAGTGAAGGAACTCCTTCTGTTTTGTTATGTGCCCAGTATTTAAAAGTGCTTGGTGTACAGAGTTGGCTTTCTAAAGCTTTCATTGAGTGAATACTGATAATGTTAATATACTGATAATTCCTTTCTTATACCTGAAAGATAACTCAAGAATGAAGTATAATAAAAAAAAAGAATGAAGTATAATAATTGCTGCTTTCAAAAGTGTTAAAATCTCAAATTTTAATAAAGTTTTCATGTTTGGTTTAAATATTTATTATCTTTTTTTCAAATTAAATGTGTAGCCTCTTTGATTTTGATGCATGCGGATGTGGCAAGTTTTCATTTCCTCCAAGTTTTTGAATCTATAGAATGCTTTGTTAATTAACCCTTTTGTATCCAACAGCCATACTTCAAAACCTCACTATCCTTTAATTATCTGTGTCTAGACCACTCATCAGTATCTCCCTCTTCTTCACCTGCTTTAGTGGTCTCCCATTAGGAATCATATTGATTGTCAAATTGCTCTTTATCCTTAGAGTCAACAAGACTCTCTTTTCTTAATTAGTTTTTCTCTACATGTCTAGATTCTCACCAGCTACTGAACCCCTCAGTTTTAAAGCCCTAGTAAAAATATTAAGTCACTTGCTCCACTTTTGGAAAAACTACCTTTGGACAAAAATAACATTACCAACTTTCTTATGGTTTTTTTTGTTTGTTTATTTATGAAAGACACACAGAGAGAGGAAGAGACACAAGCAGAGGGAGAAGCAGGCTTCCCACCGTGGGACTTGATCTCAGAAACCTGGGATCATGCCCTGAGCCTAAGGCAGATGCTCAACCACTGAGCCACCCCGGCGTCCCAACATTACCAACTTTCTAACGTTCAAGCTTTGGTGCATATGTTTTTACAAACTTTAGCACAGACGGAAATACCTGAAATTCCAATTTGCTAACTCTAACAAAATGTCATTTCTTTTAAGATACCTAAAGATACCTGTTATTCTATGAAAATAACATAGAATAACAAAGAGATGTTTGTAGCTAATAACTACCTTGTATAGTTTAAACTATTTTATTAAAGATCCAAAACATATACTTCAAACATTTCGATTTAAGTTCTTTAGAATAATTACAAAATTCCAATTGAATCAATAAATTAGAGCTGTTTACAGGAAAACATTGAAGATTCCTCTTTAATAAGTCTCATTAATTAAATCAAAAGCTAATGAATAGAAGGCAATCAAGGCTCGATTGGCAATGGAGATATTAATTCAGGTGATTAACACAGTAAAAAAAAATACTTTTAATTGTGTTAATAATGCTACAGAACATTCTATTGGAGAGATTGCCAGATTTTATCTTCTTGTCCTAAGCTATTTAAGGAGCTGTTTTAATTTCAGAGATTCTTCATTATTCTCTAATTCTCCCAACAGCTCACTTGGCCAAGCTCACTTCAGGCCCAGGGATGAGTGAGTCACTGCTTTCATCTGCCAGTCACACAGAAAGAGCTGTCAGAGGCAGGATGAGGAAGAGCCAGGGGAATGCCCATGCACAGAGCTATCCACACACAGAGACATGGGGATACTGGGTGTCCTAGCAGAGCCATGTTGAAGTGGATCCAGCTTTCAAACTGGTTCTAACAACAAATCCAAATCTCTACAAACTTGAGAAACTCTGGCCACAGTTCTGTATGCCCTAAATTTGTAAATAATAAAATTATCTTGCGGGAGTAAAGCAAGATTTAGGAGTTCTAGATAAGGAGCACAGCCTTTTCATTTTTTTCATGCATTTGTTCATTTAACATTAAAACCTATAAAGGAAAATGCCCCACTTTGGTTAAAATTTCCCAGTTTAAAAGATGATGCACAGAAAGAATTTTCTTATGAGCAAAAATTCTCAAAGAAAAGCCTCAAAATTTTCTATTCTATTAGTTACCTCAAATTCATAGGATAATTTAATACAATAAAACAAAATTACAAATATTATCTAGGTCATCTTTGAAAGTAGTGTCCATGTGCTAACACCTAGAGGAAATTATGTCTAGAGGATACAAAGGAAATTAAGGCAATACACCTAAAAGAAATTTAATATACTCTGGAAAATTTAATATATTCTGCCTCTCTTCCATTATGACTTTGTCTCAAGAGAAACTGCTAGGAAATAATACCAAGTGCAGACAGATACAATGCCTGCTTCCTTCCTGTATTTGTCTAGAAGCAATAGAAGTAAATATGGATACTACTGAGGAAGCAACAATGGCAAGCTAGAGTATATCAAGGACAATATATTATTGTCCAATAATAAATATTTATATATAAATTTAATTTTATAAATAATAAAAAATAAAAATAAAAATAATAAAAAATAAATTTATAAATAAAAATTTATAAATTTTCAGCAAAGTCATTAAAAACTTTTAAAGGTACTATTAATAGTACTTCTTTTGTTAATTCCCCCTTAAGACACTGACTAAAGTGCTTACTGTATTACATACATATTTCAAAAATTTTAAATTTAACTAAATACTTGGTCTTACTATCTCCATCTAAATTCAATTTTTATTCAGGTGTAAATGAGAAATTATCTCAATACTATTAAATCTTTGCAATTCTGCAATATCCTAAAAGTGCTATTTACTATATTACTCTCTGAAAAAATAAATTAGAATTTCAAGCTCAAGTTGCCAGTAATCGCACTTCATGCTAAATTTTACCAATACAGACAGAAGACTAATAAAATTCAAAGATTAAAAAGAGAATAGTGTTAACAGCTATTCATTAGAATGTGACTAGCAGTGCAAAAAGTCTGAGTATTTAATGCAATGAGAAATCTGTTTGATGGACAATTACAACCTTTCAGAAACAAGTAATTGCATAATTCATCACTACCAATGTTTCGCCAAATGTACAAACTCTTGATACTTTGAACCAAATTTAGAGTGACATATACTGTTCATGGGAGAACACAGAATAATTACATTTCAACAATTTTAAACCAGCCAACTCCATACCTTTCCAAAAATAAAATCTGTCAACAAAAGATCTGAAAGTCACTACCTTGGGAGCAAAAGTGATCTCAATGATCACTCAGGCTCCCAAGCAAAAAAATCTTCGCTGATTTGATTGTTTCTCCTTGTCCTCTCACTCTCTGGAACAAAGCAGCCCCTCAAAAGACTTGATGGAACTCAATTTCCCTAAATTACTCCACATTTTTTGGTTCTTATGTTGAGCCAAGATTTGCTTCCTGTAACTTCCACTCTCTGATTCAAGTTCTGAACCCACAAAGACTAAACTAAATGCTCTTCCGAAAGACAGTCCATCACTTAATTAAGTTTTAATATCCTGCCCCTAAATCAACAAATTGAGAGACAATGAATGATTATGTGCTTGAGATAAAGGGACAACACAGACATGATCCCGGTGCTTAGGTCTCCCCAAGGAGACAGACATAAAGTGCCAAGGAGAAGCAAGAGGCTCTCACTCATCCAAGATGGAACAATTAAAGCATCACTAAACTAATATCTGTAATTGAAAATTCTCAGATAAGGGGATCCCTGGGTGGCTCAGCGGTTTAGTGCCTGCCTTTAGCCCACGGCGCGATCCTGGAGTCCCCTGGAGTCCCAGGATTGAGTCCCGCGTCGGGCTCCCGGCTTGGAGCCTGCTTCTCCCTCTGCCTGTGTCTCTGCCTCTCTCTGTCTCTCTGTCTATCATAAATAAATAGATAAATAAATAAATAAATAAATAAATAAATAAATAAATCTTTTAAGAAAAAAGAAAACTATCAGATATGTTGAATTCACTAAGTTTAAAATGTGACAAAAAAAAGAAAACCACAAGAACTCAAGCGTCATATTTGCAGAGTACTACAAAACTATATCGTTAGTTTTAAAACTATTGAGGAGAATATATCAAGCACCTACTTTCCCTCTTCATAACTTTCATATACACTGTCCTTCACTCTAACAAGATAGATGATATGTGGAAGTCTTTCCTTATATATGTACTGCATATGACAAATGAAGAAGGAATGATAGAATTTGAATAATACCATTCTTAGGGATCCCTGGGTGGCGCAGCGGTTTGGCGCCTGCCTTTGGCCCAGGGCGCGATCCTGGAGACCCGGGATCGAATCCCACATCGGGCTCCCGGTACATGGAGCCTGCTTCTCCCTCTGCCTGTGTCTCTGCTTCTCTCTCTCTCTCTGTGTGACTATCATAAATAAATAAAAAATTAAAAAAAAAAATACCATTCTTAACCATAATCACTAAATGGATTAGTAATAGTTACTAAAATCACACACAAAAAAAAGGCTTCCAGATACTATGCATCTCCTGATGGAAGCACTCATCCCCTCCTATGGAACACATACAACCCAAATCCAACCAAGTCTCAATCTAACTACTTATTTAAGGAGATAAGGTAACAAGTTAAATGATACCATTGGGATAAAATCAGAAAAATCTAGAATATAGAAAATTCTATAGGAAAAAATGAACCTGTCACTTCAATAAACAAATTTCAAGGAAAGAAAGGGGCAGAACCCATAGATTAAAAGAGTCAGAACAACCAGGCAAATGGAATAGCCATTCAAAATTTCAGAGGCATAGAACACGATGTGTTAAAAATGTAAGAAGGAAATGGTGACTGGAGCTTGTCATCGTTGTTGGGGGCGCAGGAGTGGAGAGTTAGGGAGGCACCTGGAAAGAGGAATGGAAGAGCCAGATCATGGAGGTCCTCAAGAACCACAGAAAATATTTGAAGAAAGGAAAGGAAAGGAAAGCACTGGGGGATCTAAAGAAAGGTAATTCTATGATTAAATTATGTGTCTGTAGCTCACTCACCATGGTACAGAGAATGGCCTGAAGGAGCACAGTGGTGGGAGCAGGGAGGGAAGACAGGAAGCCACTGCAGTGGTTCCAGGGAAAGATGGAGGCCGAAAAAAACAAAAACAAAAACAAAAACAAACAAAAAACAAAACAAACAAAAAAAAAACCAGTGTATTGGTAAGAGCAATGGAAAAAAGGAAAATGACATTCTGAAGACAGAATCAACAACCTGTCAGGATAAATTAGATTGGGCATAGAGAATGTGTAAAAGACGATTCCAAATGTTTTGGCTGCAGTGTTAGGTGGATTGCACGTACCACTTACTGAATTGAGGAAAACTATGGAAGAAGAGATTTAGACAGAGCACCAAAGAGTCCTGTTTCAGAAGATCTTAGGAGTGTTTCCAGTGGAGACATATAGTAAGCATTGGTATTTGTGGATCTGGATTTCAGTACAAAAATGTAGGCTAGACATAAAAATCTGTGAGTCATCTGGAAGACTTCAAGAGAAGTAATAACCTCAAGGGAGAGCCAGTTTTCTGCTAAAGCAGGAGTTAAGAAAAAATTCAGAAAGAGGTGGAGAATATGTTTGTTGATGAGAACACGATGTTCTAGATCTAAAAGACACGGGAAAATCCTGAAGAACAGTGTAAAAGATGTAGTGAGAAATGGGGTGGTGAGATCAGAGAGATAGCAAATGATCCAAGAGTTTATCCCTTGGGTAGTGCCTGTGCTAAACAGTGATGTAAGCAGAGGAGATTCCATCCTAACAGTCTCTTGGAAGCAATAGAATAGGGGCTGCTGTCTTGGCTTACCCTTGCACAGGGCTGCCTCTGAGCGTTAGGCAAGGCATGGAGGGGGCTCGGGCCAGCCTCTGCAGCTGTGTGGAAGATTAAGGTGCTAGCTACATACTAGACTCAACCGGGCAGCTGGAAAACCACTCTAGGCCTGGCCCCATCCCTGATTTAATTGGTGGTAGGGTGGGGTCTTAGCATATGTATTTTTTAAAACACCCTGGGGTGTTGAGAACCACTCTGTTAACTCTTCAGGTTTCTACATCAACTTCTCATTGCCTTTCTTCCTTTGTCTGGTCTGGAATACATCCAAGTCTCCTTTTCTACAATAAACATTCAAAAATACTCAGCTATCTGAAATAGTTAACTAGACCTCAGTCTTAGCTGCAAGCTTTTGGGAAGTCTCGATTAGCTCCTTTTGAAATGGGGTTGCCAAGGTGGACACACTACCAGATGTGGTCTGATGAGTGGTGAGTGGACTGGGAGACTACCCTGCCCTGTCCATTCCAGAACCTGAACTTGTAATTCTTTGGCCTGAGCATGTTTTAAACTATGAAAGTCACAAAATACTGTAAATTCATGCTAATCTTTTTTTTTTTACATTTTTTTAAAATTTTTTTTAATTTTTATTTATTTATGATAGTCACAGAGAGACAGAGAGAGAGGCAGAGACACAGGCAGAGGGAGAAGCAGGCTCCATGCACCGGGAGCCTGACGTGGGATTCGATCCCGGGTCTCCAGGATCGCGCCCTGGGTCAAAGGCAGGCGCCAAACCGCTGCGCCACCCAGGGATCCCAATTCATGCTAATCTTATTAACAACTAAAACTCCTGAGTTTTCAGGGGCTCTGCAATCATACCATTTCTAACTTGCCCTATGCCTAATAATTCACTTGTTAAATATGATTTCAGGAGTTTGATTTATTCCTAATAAAATTCCAACTTGTCAGCAGCAACCAACTGCTCATGCCTCTCATGTATGCTCTAAATTCCAATCCTGTTTTTGATGGGCATTGTCTACCCAATCGTCTATGTCCTAATCTGAGCTAGGAATGAAAACACTTAACAGGATGAAGTCCAAGGCAGTGCCCTTTGACACCACATTCTTGACTCCCATTCCATCCACTTTTCTGGGGACTTGGCTTCATAAACCGGCCTTTCTTTCTCTCCTCCCTCCTCTTTTCACTTTTTAAATTTTATTTTATTTAACAGAGAGAGCACAAGCAGGGGAAACAGCAGGCAGAGGAAGAGGGAGAAGCAGACTCCCCACTGAGCAGGGACCCCCCCCCCCCCAACGTGGGGCTTGATCCCAGAACTCTGGGATCATGACCTAAGCCAAAAGCAGATGCTTAACTAACTGAGTCACCCAGGCACCTCCTCTTTTCACTTTCAACCTCTTCAATCTAGTCCTTTGTTTCTGCAGAGGCTCTTTCCCAGACCTCTACAATGACCACCCACCTCTACCAGCGGACTATGCTAGAAAATTTGCATCTGGCACATAATTAGGGCTCAGTGGTGAACAAATGAGCCAACCTCTTACTGTGTAAAAGAGGTACAAGAAATTCTACTCTTAGGGATCCTTTAATCAGCCTGTTGTAAACTCACTAAAGGCAACAGCACAGCACTCAACTGCCTATTATTCTCTTGCCTATCAGAACATAAACAGGAACCCACATTTGAAAAACAAATATACAATATATACAGGATTCTACTGGTCCGCTAATTTAGCAATCTGATCATAAAAAGGAATTAAGGTTATTTAGGGAGAATATAATATTTATGAACTCCTATATTGCTATTTTGATTTCTAACTACTAAGAAATCATTTATGTGATAATCTGTCCTAAAATATTTCATTGGAGACAGTGAATGAGAAGGGCATGCAGAGAGAAGGTCACATGATTTCCCCTGGATCTGGTTCACAGAATCCATCTTCTGTGAATATGGAATCTTCCTGTGGTCATCTCAAGGCAGCTAATTTTTCTCCAATTTTTCATAGTTCCTCAAGGATGATTGACAGTAATGGGACAATCTCAACCCTAATTTCTTTAAAATTCAGTGAAACAGTCATATTAAGTCTTAAATCAGAACTCCTTAGAGAACCATTGTACTCTGAAACTTCCCAAGACATCAGATAATTTAATTCACTCTTATATTTGTTCTGCATTTTGGCGCCAGAAGCTCACTCACCTTAGTAGCAGTGATGTAAGCAAAACAGGAGGAGAGTAATTATACTTGTTCTCTATCACCTTTCTACCCAGTGACATTTTCTGTGTCAACTTCAAACCTTAGCCCTTCCTGGGTTTCTGATGCTTCTTCTCCTTCGTTCACTGAGCTGCACTGTATTGTGGTTATCTGGTCTGTGTTGGTTTGGTTTTGAGAGACTTTTACCATCCACTTTGACACATTAATATTCCAGAGTTTTAGGGCAATAGACAGTACACTCCTTGGTATTCTTCTGAAATACCTCCAGATACAAGGAACCATTTTAGATAAAGCAAAAGTCACATGCATACAGCCTTTGAGGAGACTACCAACCAGAAAAGAAGTAAGACAGTATCAAGTCACTAAAATGCAAGATGAACAAAGGTAAATTGCTTTAAAAAAAAAATTAAGGAAGGCAAATGAATCAAAGACAAGGAATGGAAGAATTGTTCACATATTAAAAAAAGAAAAGAAAAAAAAAAAGAAGAGGAGCACAAGGCACAGAAAAGATGCCCAGGACACCTACAGATATAAAGGTAGGTGGTTTACACATATTCCTGAAATTATTAGAGAGGAGTGTCTTTATTTGATGAGATGGGAGGATTTCATTAAAAACTAAGTAAAATGTAAGTAAAATGTTTGAGTTTTTAGAAATTGATTTTTCACACAGAGTAAGTTTTGAAATTCCCTGTTAATTATTCTACAAATTGTTCTCCATAACATACAATTTATGTCCCTAAACATACAGCACCCAGATGTGCTCCCACGTACTGAAACCTAAGAATGAAGGGACGGTGTGAAGGTTAAGAAAAAAAAAAAGTAGTTGAGTTTTCCCTGTTTTTCCCTATACCCACTTTCAAGTACACTTGTCTGGGGAAGCATATTACTGTGGTCTCTGAAAAGGCAGCATTTTACATTTCTAGAAAAATCAAATTTTCTCTTTTTGAGGTCAAGTTGCCACTTCAAATAGATTTTTATCTTCAGAGGCTTTTTTTCCCCATAGAAAATGGTTCAAAAAAGCAGAAAAGTAATGGATATACTTTTTGATGATAATATCATTTTTCTCTATCTTGAGTTACTTATTATTTTCTAGCTAATGTTTACATACATCTCATACCATACCTATATATGAAAATCAAATCCACTCATTCATATTTTTTTTTAAAAAGTCTAACCAGAGCATCACCATCAGAGTGAGTCATTACACGAGCTGGTATTAAAGAAGAGGATAAAGTCTGATGCTCAACCTTATAACATTTCAAGCGTCTCAGTTCAAAGATATGTTTAAACCATGATGTTCCCATATCTGTAACAGAGTCAGAAATGTTCTCTGTTTTCTAGTTGAGGAACACATGTTTAGCATCATAAGAAAGAAGTCAGGTTTCCACTCTCAGGAAAAAAGCATCTCCAAAAAAGTTAAATGAGATGGACCAAAAAGCACATCACTGATTCACCACAAGGCTTTAAGGAATCCCCAAATACTCATTGCCAAGTAGTGTTAACCACAGAGATCTTGCATTTTCCATTCAAACATAGCCATATGAAATTAAGTGAAGTTTGGAACAGCAGGATAAAACAATTAAAGCAGCCCTGGAGAGCCATTAAGGCAAGGGTATTCAGAGTTCAGACTATTTTCTACCCATTCTAATAAAGACACAAACTCACACAGACACACACAGACATACACACACACCCATCCAGTTTATATTACAACCAGGATATGAGTTGATTATTTTCCTTTTTTGTTTTGGTGGCAAAACCCCATGGAAAACCAACAAGGATAATTATTATAAATACACAGTAGCTTGGTTAAAGGACCAAGACTTATATGAAGTCAAGAGGATTATGAGTGCTTTTTATTTTCTTCATTAAAACAGATTACTGTCATAATTATAGAAAATATGTCACTGTTAAATATCTTTGAAATGAAATTTTAAAACAGTATTTAGCAAAGCTAAATTTATCTAGTTTGAATGAAGTCTTTTATGACAAAAAAGGATTGGAGAACAATTCTTAGGCATCATGAATTACTTTTTTTTTTTTAGAGATGAGGGTTTTTTTTTTTTTTTTTTTTAGATTTTATTTATTCATGAGAGAGAGAGAGACAGGGAGAGAGAGAGAGAGAGAGAGAGAGAGAGAGAGACACATAGGCAGAGGGAGAAGCAGGCTCCATGCAGGGAGCCCGATGTGGGACTCGATCCGGGAACTCCAGGATCACGCCCTGGGCTGAAGGCACGCGCTAAACCGCTGAGCCACCCAAGGATCCCAGCATCATGAATTACTAAATCTAAAAGACTATTACTCTCCTAAAAAAAAAAAAAAAAAAAAAAAAGTGGCACTAAAATGGACTGCTGTAAAGGCAAGCAGGGTGTCAAAGTAAAAAAATGACTCAATTACACATAAAGTTGAACACAATCCACCTACACATGTTGAGGTTCAGGCTTTATATTAATTCATGTATTACTAAAGAGCTGATTAAATAAAGACTTTATGAAAATTATGTATAATTGATAATAATAAGTTCTATGTTGGTATTACTTCCAAAACCTAGCAATAGAGCCAGAGTACACATTAACCTGATTTGGAATCAAATGGTTTTATATAGAGCCAGTAGGTTTAAAATTAAAATAGGTGTCTTTAAGTCAAAAATAGCACTTGCATTGAATATCACTACTGGTAAAGCACCTAGGGTGGGACCGGCCCTGGGCCAAGAACTTTATTTACAATGTCTCATTTAATCCCTGTAACAAATTTGTGTGATGGATACTATCCTCATCTCCACTTATAAAGAAATGGAGGCACAGTCAAATCACACAACCAGAAAAGGCAATTTCAGATTTTTCAGGAGGTCTGACTTCAGAATCCACTCATAAATTAAATTCTCTGGGGGGGGGGGGGGGGGGGTAGCAATAATTACAGTGTAAACCAAAAGAAGGTATGTGATCCACATTCCGACCCTACTCCTACATTAACAAAGGCACTCTGCTTACATCAGTATATTATTTCAGAAACTTGTGATCAAATTATTTCCTGTCAAAGATATATCTTATTCTATGTTTTCTAAGACCTTTTTACAAATCCTAAAATACATCAATATATTTTAGAATAGTATTAATAAATCTTATATTTTTTTAAGATTATTCTTTTTTTTTTTTTTTTTTTTTTTTTTAGATTATTCTTAATTTATTTATTCACAGAGACACAGAGAGAGGGGCAGAGACACAGGCAGAGGGAGAAGCAGGCTCCAATGCAGGCAGCCCGACGCAGAACTCAATCCTGGGTCTCCAGGATCACACCCCGGACTAAAGGCAGCGCTAAACCGCTGAGCCACCCAGGCTGCCCAATAAATCTTATCTTAATTGTAAAAGGAACACATATGGCAAAATGGTTGGCAAACACACACAAAACAATTGTTTTCAACAATAATTCCATTATTCAGAAGTAATTTTTCAACGTGTGTGTATCTTCTAGACTTTTTTCTGTGTGCAGATTTTTTTTTTAAATGGTATCCCATTTTTATACTTGGTTATTTACTTTTTGTTGTGGTTTAATAATATATATTTTTTTTTTTTACTGGATGAGCCAAAATAAAAATCCTGGAAACCTCAAGTTCAAATAAGCAGATATTTTCCTTTTAAGGAAAATAGCCCCAGTACTTCTTTCTTTCATAAACTGTCATGACTTTCATTTCAGTTTATTGGTGAAAGCAACCCCACTAGCCAAGCAAGAGAGATCTGACAGAGGAAGCAAGTATGGGTCTGATGGCTACATGGGTACAGGACCTATGGGGCACAAGTTCCTTGAGCTGGCCTGGCTGGAATTTAATGTAATGGGACTGCTCCATACCCAGTGATGGAAAGCAGCCAATCAAATCATCTCCAGGAGAGATATACTAGAAGATCTGACTCTATGAACCCAGATACATGACCTTAGATTTGGAAGAACTAAGACTTGTGGCAATTGACTGAACTTGAAGAAAAAATTTCCTATGCCCTGACTAGAAATCTCTATTCTCAAAGGCCATCTATCAAAGTCTCCTCAACACACTTAAGGAGTGTCATCACAGCATCCCTAAACATGTTTCCCAATCAATACACACTCAGTGTTTATTAGTTGAGTATGTTTTAATAGCACTGTGATCGGTGCTGAAGAATACATATATGTATAAGAGTACATGGCATACATATGAATTTAAGTTACATACATATGAGGAAGTAAAGGACATAGAAAGCAAGACAGTAACTGAATCATAAAAAGAAAAAGAAAACAATTATTCTGACATCTTTTAAAATAGTAAGGCTTTATTCAAGACTATTATAACAGGGGAGACAGAGACAGGGCTCAACTCTTAATACAAGAACAAGGGAGGATTTATAGCCACGGAGCAGGTTAGGGGGTCATTCACTGATGGATGGAAAATTACTAAGAAGTGACATCAAGAGTAGGGGGATTTCCTGATAAACTGATCTAACAGTGTCCTTGCTTGTTAATGCAGGCCAGAGCCACTGGATAGCAAGGGTGGGGAGATTTTCTCTAAATGGCAGGATTTTTGCTAGAACTAGGCTAGGAAAGCCTGGCAAGGACAGGAGTTGCCAGGGTGGGGGTGGGAGGTGGGGGGGTGGGAGGTTGGATTGTGGCAGGAAAGTCAAGGAAGAGGACTCAGAGGAGATAACTAAAGTTTACTTGAGGCCAGTGTCTTGTTGGAAGCTAGGAAAGTCTCATAGTATGAGTGGGACTTGAGTTGGACCTTCGAGATGCGTTAGGCCATGGACAGGTAAGGAAGAGAAGTAAGCCACTTAAACAGAGGGAACTATAAAGAAAGATGCAGAAAGAGGTGGGGAGACACACTTAAAGTATAGAGAGTAAAAGCTAGGGCATCAGTAGAACGTAAATCGTGGACTCAAGAGGGATTTGGATGCCAGGTCCACTATAGGATTGACCCAGTAAAGTAATAAGACCTTAGATCTTGCTGGACATCAATATTTTTATTACCTGTTAGCACTTTTTTGAGGGTAGAGCTCTGAATGAAGTAAAAGCTAGCATATCAACAATGTCCATCTGAAGAAGGCAAATACATATTCCTGATCAATAAGGGCAAGTTAACCGAGCTTATAAATCTACTAATTGTACTTCTAATATAGATTAAAACAGACTACAATATTAATATATTTATAAATATATATTAACATTAAAACACACTAAAAATTAATAAATTTCCAGGATCTACACTGTACCTATGTATACATACCATATAATATTTGATGGCAAATATTTACTGAAAAAACAAAGAAAGCCAAATACACAATCTGTTGAATCCAACTATGCTACTTGCAGGGCTTCCCAAGCAATAACATGTGAGTTTATCACCATCAAAAAAGACATTAGCAGGGCAGCCCGGGTGGCTCAGCGGTTTAGCACTGCCTGCAGCCCGGGGCCTGATCCTGGGGTCCCGGGATCGAATCCCACGTCGGGCTCCCAGTGCATGGAGCCTGCTTCTCCCTCTGCCTATGTCTCTGCCTCTCTCTCTCTCTCTCTGTATGACTATGATAAATAAATTTTTAAAAAAATTAAAAAATAAATAAAAAGTAATGGATCTGTAAATTGGGTAAATTGAATAAATATATATAAATCTTTCTATGTCAAATACCTGCAAATAAAATATTTAGTCACTTAGAGTAATTATTTAGCATTGTCTTCTTTTTTCTAAGATTTATTTTCTACATGCTCCTTGTTTAAAAATGGAATGCAGGGGGGATCCCTGGGTGGCGCAGCGGTTTAGCGCCTGCCTTTGGCCCAGGGCGCGATCCTGGAGACCCGGGATCGAATCCCACATCAGGCTCCCGGTGCATGGAGCCTGCTTCTCCCTCTGCCTGTGTCTCTGCCTCTCTCTCTCTCTCTGTGACTATCATAAATAAATAAAAAATTTAAAAAAAAAAAAAAAAAAAAAAAAGGAATGCAGTTATTTATATACACATACACACATATATATATATATATACACACACATCTTCAGTGATACGTATATAGTACCTATAACTACATATGTAGTAATATAAAACTTACTATAAAAAAATAAACACTATAAAACAAATGCCCTGTGTCCATGGTAGATAAACTTCTTTGGTTATAACACGTAGGATTACCTTATTCTTAGTTTTTATTCTTAGTTTTTAAATATACAAATATTTAAAGAAAACATATCCTTTATTTTCTTCTTTTTCACTATGATCATAAAATCCAGACCACTTGGGACACCAGAGTGAATCAGTTGGTGAAGTGTCTCCTTTGGCTCAGGTCAAGATCCTGGGGTCCTGGAATGGAGGCCCACATTGGGCTCCCTGCTCAGTGAGGAGTCTGCTCCTCCCTCTCCCTCTGCCTCTCCCCCGTGCTCATGCTGTCATTCTGTCTCTCAAATGAATAATTTTTTTAAAATCTTTTACAAATTAAAAATAAAAATTCAGATCACTATTTAAATGAACTCACATTATGAGTTTGAGAAAGTGAGAAAGCATGATTAATCATATGTCAGAGAAGCATCCAATCATTATGCTATAAAAATTCACTCATTTTTAATGACTATGGGGGAAAGTATGACTGAATTATAAAGGATATTTGGGAAAACAGGGAGATTTACTCATTTCAGATAGATGGAATGGCTCCCACTCTGAAGTAGAATAAGAAAGTGACAGATGAGAGGTTGAGACAACAAAGGTTTCAGGGCAACTCATTGCTACTCAGGAGTATAAGCTTACAGTCCACCATCCAACCTGTCAACTCTACTCTCTCCAACTCTCAAAGACAACCTCTGCTACCTGCATTTTCTTTTTCTTATATATATGAATATATGTATATTTTTATATGATTGAACATATGTGAACTAATATATTATATGAATATATGTAACACAAGGTGAAGTGTTTCAAGAGTAGGAAGGGAAATATAACTATGCAGACTGATTACTAAGTGGCTACTAACACTGTCCCTAGATAGAGATCTGGCCGTTTCTTCAAAAATTGCATTGTGATGAAGCATCATTCACCTAACCATATTTACTAGACAAAATAACCTTCAATACAGTTATTCTCTCCAGCTCTTTTTAATTAAACAAGCCCTTTTATTAACACCTGGGTCAATGGCAAATTGGCTCAGGTCATACCAGCTACCACAAAAATTTAAAATTTAATCAAGTCATTTCAAAGTTTATGTGAATAAATACATACAATCAAAATGTACCTGCTAAGACACAAATACATAAGGAAGTGCTAAAAAGAACAAAGAAGTGAAGCCTGGGTGGCTCAAGTGGCTGAGTGTCTGCCTTTGGCTCAGGTCATGATCCCGGGGTCCTGGGATCAAGTCCTGCATCAGGCTCCCCACAGTGAGCCTACTTCTCTCTCTGCCTATGTCTCGGCCTCCCTCTGGGTCTCTCATGAATAAATAAAATAAAATCTTTATAACACGAGAGAAAAAAAATGGGCCAGAAAATTTGGCAAGACGTTCAAAGAACACAAGAGGTAGAATCATTCTCTGCTCTTCATTCAATTTTGAATGCTTACCTGTATTCACAGCTAGTACTGGAAATATACTTTGGGGAGGAGCGGGGCTCAAGGGTACTGAGTTTCTGATTGACTCAAAAACTTCTTTGAAAGAACTTTTGTTAAGGTACTGCTCTTACTATAATATTTCCTCCATTATTTATGAGAAAGACAAAAGGGTTGTAAACATGCTGGCAAATCAGGAGTTCCATCTGGCACATGAGTAGAATAAAATGGTTGTAAGAGAAATAGGTGCCATCAAATCTCAGGCCCACGTCCTTACAGAGAAGGCAGCAATGAAATGGAAAACGTGGTCAAAAATAACCATATCTAAAGGAAGGAAAAGGGGTGGGAGGAGCAAGATGGCGGAAGAGCAGGGTCCCCAAGTCACCTGCCCCACCAAATTACCTAGATAACCTTCAAATCATCCTGAAAATCTACGAATTCCGCCTGAGATTTAAAGAGAGACCAGCTGGAATGCTACAGTGAGAAGAGTTCGGGCTTCTATCAAGGTAGGAAGACGGGAAAAAAGAAATAAAGGAACAAAAGGCCTCCAAGGGGGAGGGGCCCCGCGAGGAGCCGGGCTGAGGCCGGGGCGAGTGTCCCCAGGACAGGAGAGCCCCGTCCCGGAGGAGCAGGAGCTGCACCAACCTTCCCGGGCGGAAAGGGGCTCGCAGGGAGCTCGGGCAGGACCCCAGGAGGGCGGGGACGCCCTCGGGCTCCCTGGGACAGTAACAGAGGAACTGCGCCCCGGAGAGTGCGCCGAGCTCCCTAAGGGCTGCAGCGCTCGGCGGACCCGGAGCAGCTCGGAGGGGCTCGGGCGGCGGCTCGCGGAGGGGGCTGCGGGGCGGGAGCGCAAATCCAACAGCGCAGGCCCGGGAGCACAGGGAGCACAGGGCGCCGGGACACAGCCCAGGATCCGGCCTCCCCCGAACAGGCAGAGGCCGGGAGGGCCCAGGACAGCAAGGACGCTCCTGCCCGGGGCTGAGCAGATCAGCGGCCCCGCCCCGGAGCCTCCAGACCCTGCAGACGGAAAGCTCTGGAGTTACTGCGGGAGCTGACTCCAGGGCTCCAGAGCTGGCCGCTGCCACGGGTTGTTCCTCCCGGGGCCTCACGGGGTAAACAACCCCCACTGAGCCCTGGACCAGGCAGGGGGCTGAGCAGCTCCCCCAAGTGCTAACACATGAAAATCAGCACAACAGACCCCTCCCCAGAAGACCAGCTGGACGGACAAGTTCCAGGGGAAGTCAAGGGACTTAAAGTATACAGAATCAGAAGATACTCCCCCGTGTTTTTTTTTTTTCTTTTTGATTTCTGATTGCTTCCCCCACCCTTATCCTTTCTTTTTCTTTCTCTTTTTATTCTCTTTTTTTTCTTCCTTTTTTCTTTTTTCTTTTTCTCTTTTCTTTCCTTCTTTTTCTCCTCTCTTTTTCTCCTTTTCCCAATACAACTTGTTTTTGGCCACTCTGCACTGAGCAAAATGACTAGAAGGAAAACCTCACCTCAAAAGAAAGAATCAGAAACAGTCCTCTCTCCCACAGAGTTACAAAATCTGGATTACAATTCAATGTCAGAAAGCCAATTCAGAAGCACTATTATAAAGCTACTGGTGGCTCTAGAAAAAAGCATAAAGGACTCAAGAGACTTCATGACTGCAGAAATTAGATCTAATCAGGCAGAAATTAAAAATCAATTGAATGAGATGCAATCAAAACTAGAAGTCCTAACGACGACGGTTAATGAGGTGGAAGAACGAGTGAGTGACATAGAAGACAAGTTGATGGCAAAGAGGGGGGATCCCTGGGAGGCACAGTGGTTTGGCGCCTGCCTTTGGCCCAGGGCGCGATCCTGGAGACCCAGGATCAAATCCCATGTCAGGCTCCCAGTGCATGGAGCCTGCTTCGCCCTCTGCCTATGTCTCTGCCTCTCTCTCTCTATATATATATATATGACTATCATAAATAAAAATTTAAAAAAAAAAGAGAGGGAAACTGAGGAAAAAAGAGACAAACAATTAAAAGACCATGAGGATAGATTAAGGGAAGTAAATGACAGCCTGAGGAAGAAAAACCTACATTTAATTGGGGTTCCTGAGGGCAACAAAAGGGAAAGAGGTCCAGAATATGTATTTGAACAAATCCTAGCTGAAAACTTTCCTAATCTGGGAAGGGAAACAGGCATTCAGATCCAGGAGATAGAGAGATCCCCCCCTAAAACCAATAAAAACCATTCAACACCACAACATTTAATAGTGAAGCTTGCAAATTCCAAAGATAAAGAGAAGATCCTTAAAGCAGCAAGAGACAAGAAATCCCTGACTTTTATGGGGAGGAGTATTAGGGTAACAGCAGACCTCTCCACAGAGACCTGGCAGGCCAGAAAGGGCGGGCAGGATATATTCAGGGTCCTAAATGAGAAGAACATGCAACCAAGAATACTTTATCCAGCAAGGCTCTCATTCAGAATGGAAGGAGAGATAAAGAGCTTCCAAGACAGGCAGGAACTGAAAGAATATGTGACCTCCAAACCAACTCTGCAAGAAATTTTAAGGGGGACTGTTAAAATTCCCCTTTAAGAAGAAGTTCAGTGGAACAATCCACAAAAACAAGGACTGAATGGATATCATGATGACACTAAACTCATATCTGTCAATAGTAACTCCGAACATGAATGGGCTTAATGACCCCATCAAAAGGCTCAGGGTTTCAGACTTGATAAAAAAGCAGGACCCATCTATTTGCTGTCTACAAGAGACTCATTTTAGACAGAAGGACACCTACAACCTGAAAATAAAAGGTTGGAGAACCATTTACCATTCAAATGGTCCTCAAAAGGAAGCAGGGGTAGCCATCCTGATATCAGATAAACTAAAATTTACCCCGAAGACTATAGTGAGAGATGAAGAGGGACACTATCTCATACTTAAAGGATCTATCCAACAAGAGGACTTAACAATCCTCAATATATATGCCCCGAATGTGGGAGCTGCCAAATATATCAATCAATTAATAAACAAAATTAAGACATACTTAGATAACAATATACTTATACTTGGTGACTTCACTCTAGCGCTTTCTACACTCGATAGGTCTTCTAAACACAATCTGCAAAGAAACGAGAGCTTTAAATGATACACTGGACCAGATGGATTTCACAGATATCTACAGAACTTTACATCCAAACTCAATACACATTCCTCTCAAGTGCACATGGAACTTTCTCCAGAATAGACCACATACTGGGTCACAAATCAGGTCTGAATCGATACCAAAAGATTGGGATCGTCCCCTGCATATTCTTAGACCATAATTCTTGAAATTAGAACTAAATCACAACAAGAAGTATGGAAGGACTTCAAACACGTGGAGGTTAAGGACCATCCTGCTAAAAGATGAAAGAGTCAACCAGGAAATTAAGGAAGAATTTAAAAGATTCATGGAAACTAATGAGAATGAAGATACAACCGTTCAAAATCTTTGCGATGCAGCAAAAGCAGTCCTGAGGAGGAAATACATTGCAATACAAGCATCCATTCAAAAACTGGAAAGAACTCATACAAAAGCTAACCTTACACCTAAAGGAGCTAGAGAAAAAACAGCAAATAGATCCTACACCCAGCAGAAGAAGAGAGTTAATAAAGATTCAAGAAGAACTCAACGAAATCGAGACCTGAAGAACTGTGGAACAGATCAACAAAACCAGGAGTTGGTTCTTTGAAATAATTAATAAGAGAGATAAACCATTAGCCAACCTTATTAAAAAGAAGAGACAGAAGACTCAAATTAATAAAATCATGAATGAGAAGGAGAGATCACTACCAACACAAAGGAAATACAAATGATTTTAAAAACATATAATGAATAGCGATATGCCAGTAAATTAGGCAATCTAGAAGAAAGGGACGCATTTCTGGAAAGCCACAAACTACCAAAACTGGAACAGGAAGAAATAGAAAACCTGAACAGGCCAATAACCAGGGAGGAAATTGAAGCAGTCATCAAAAACCTCCCAAGAACAAAAGTCCAGGGCCAGATGGCTTCCCAGGGGAATTCTATCAAACATTTAAAGAAGAAACCATACCTATTCTCCTAAAGCTGTTTGGAAAGATAGAAAGAGATGGAGTACTTCCAAATTCGTTCTATGAGGCCAGCATCACCTTAATTCCAAAACCAGACAAAGACCCCAACAAAAAGGAGAATTATAGACCAATATCCCTGATGAACGTGGATGCAAAAATTCTCAACAAGATACTAGCCAATAGGGTACAACAATACATTAAGAAAATTATTCACCATGACCAAGTAGGATTTATTCCCGGGACACAAGGCTGGTTCAAACAATCAATGCGATTCATCATATCAGCAAGAGAAAAACCAAGAACCATATGATCCTCTCATTAGATGCAGAGAAAGCATTTGACAAAATGCAGCATCCATTCCTGATCAAAACTCTTCAGAGTGTTGGGATAGAGGGAACATTCCTCAACATCTTAAAAGCCATCTATGAAAAGCCCATAGCAAATATCATTCTCAATGGGGAAGCATTGGGAGCCTTTCCCCTAAGATCAGGAACAAGACAGGGATGTCCACTCTCACCACTGCTATTCAACATAGTCCTGGAAGTCCTAGCCTCAGCAATCAGGCAACAAAAAGACATTAAAGGCATTGAAATTGGCAAAGAAGAAGTCAAACTCTCCCTCTTCACTGATGACATGATACTCTACATAGAAAACCCAAAAGCCTCCACCCCAAGATTGCTAGAACTCATACAGCAATTTGGCAGCGTGGCAGGATACAAAATCAATGCCCAGAAGTCAGTGGCATTTCTATACACTAACAATGAGACTGAAGAAAGAGAAATTAAGGAGTCAATCCCATTTACAATTGCACCCAAAAGCATAAGATGCCTAGAAATAAACCTAACCAAAGAGGTAAAGGATCTATACTCTAAAAACTATAGACACTTCTGAAAGAAATTGAGGAAGACACAAAGAGATGGAAAAAATATTCTATGCTCATGGATTGGCAGAATTAATATTGTGAAAATGTCAATGTTACCCAGAGCAATTTACACGTTTAATGCAATCCCTATCAAAATACCATGGACTTTCTTCAGAGAATTAGAACAAATTATTTTAAGATTTGTGTGGAATCAGAAAAGACCCCGAATAGCCAGGGGAATTTTAAAAAAGAAAACCATTGCTGGGGGCATCATAATGCCAGATTTCAGGTTGTACTACAAAGCTGTGGTCATCAAGACGGTGTGGTACTGGCACAAAAACAGACACATAGATCAATGGAACAGAATAGAGAATCCAGAAGTGGACCCTCAACTTTATGGTCAACTAATATTCTATAAAGGAGGAAAGATGATCCACTGAAAGAAAGACAGTCTCTTCAATAAATGGTGCTGGGAAAATTGGACATCCACATGCAGAAGAATGAAACTACACCACTCTCTTGCACCATACACAAAGATAAACTCAAAATGGATGAAAGATCTAAATGTGAGACAAGATTCCATCAAAATCCTAGAGGAGAACACAGGCAACACCCTTTTTGAACTCAGCCACAGTAACTTCTTGCAAGATACATCCACGAAGGCAAAAGAAACAAAAGCAAAAACGAACTATTGGGACTTCATCAAGATAAGAAGCTTTTGCACAGCAAAGGACACAGTCAACAAAACTAAAAGACAACCTACAGAATGGGAGAAAATATTTGCAAATGACGTATCAGATAAAGGACTAGTTTCCAAGATCTATAAAGAACTTATTAAAAAAAAAAAAAAAAAAGAACTTATTAAACTCAACACCAAAGAAACAAACAATCCAATCATGAAATGGGCAGAAGATATGAAGAGAAATTTCACAGAGGAAGACATAGACATGGCCAACACGCACATGAGAAAATGCTCTGCATCACTAGTCATCAGGGAAATACAAATCAAAACCACAATGAGATACCACCTCACACCAGTGAGAATGGGAAAAATTAACAAGGCAGGAAACCACAAATGTTGGAGAGGATGGGGAGAAAAGGGAACCCTCTTACACTGTTGGTAGGAATGTGAACTGGTGCAGCCACTCTGGAAAACTGTGTGGAGGTTCCTCAAAGAGTTAAAAATAGACCTGCCCTACGACCCAGCAATTGCACTGCTGGGGATCTACCCCAAAGATGCAGATGCAATGAAACGCCGGGACACCTGCACCCCGATGTTTCTAGCAGCAATGTCCACAATAGCCAAACTATGGAAGGAGCCTCGGTGTCCATCGAAAGATGAATGGATGAAGAAGATGTGGTCTATGTATACAATGGAATATTTCTCAGCCATTAGAAATGACAAATACCCACCATTTGCTTCAACGTGGATGGAACTGGAGGGTATTATGCTGAGTGAAATAAGTCAATCAGAGAAGGACAAACATTATATGTTCTCATTCATTTGGGGAATATAAATAATAGTGAAAGAGAAAATAAGGGAAGGGAGAAGAAATGGGTAGGAAATATCAGAAAGGGAGACAGAACATAAAGACTCCTAACTCTGGGAAACGAACTAGGGGTGGTGGAAGGGGAGGAGGGCAGGGGGTGGGGGTGAATGGGTGATGGGCACTGAGAGGGGCACTTGATGGGATGAGCACTGTGTGTTATTCTGTATGTTGGCAAATTGAACACCAATAAAAAATAAATTTATTATTTAAAAAAATAAATAAAAAATAAAGCAAGGAAAAGGGAAGCAGTTGAGTGCTCTTTTTCCTGTAGCCCCTTCTACATGGAAAGCCACAGATCAGCAGGGTGACCTATGGGGAGTGGGGGAGGGGGCAGGGGGAGACTACACTGTCACCAGAGAGTTGCCTAGAATGGTGGAGAATATGGATGATACATGACTAATGAGAACCACAAGAGGCACAGGGGGAAGCTTACGAATCATGGGAGAAACTGGCCACATACCCTAGAGTTAATCATTAATAAAAGGGGAGAGTAGGCACAGATTTTAAGTTCTTTCAAAATAAAATAAATAAGTAAAAAAAAAAAAAAGAGAGATAAAAAAATTAAGAACTCCGCTCTAGAGGTGGACTGACTGGGTCTGAGTCCTGGCTCTGCCACGTAGCTATCTGACTGTGGGCAAGTTACTCAGACTTTTGGGCCTCTGTTTCTACATCTGTAAAATGGGAGACATCACCTCATTTCAAAACCTTCCCAGAATTGTTATAAGAAAGAAAGAAAAAAGTAATATCTGACATTCACTTACATGTACCATATTCAAGACATGTTCTAAACATTCCAAATGCATTAATTCACATGTATTCTTCATAGCTGTATGAAATCAATTCTAATATTTGCTCTATTTTCACAGGTAACAAAATGAAGCTTAGCCCAGTGTCCCATACTCTTAGCTTTATTTTATGCTCCTAAATTACAAAAAGAAAGGTAGTACTGAGAGAGAGAGAATACGCACAGAAATAGATAATGTCATTAAAAGATCACAGCTAGTATCAACGAAGAAAAGGGGCCACGCTAAGAAACCCACATGCTACAAAGTTCAATGATGTATTTAAATTTTTAGAGAACACAAATAAAAATAGAAGAATGATACTCTTACAGGATCCATGTCCCAAATGAGGTGAAGCTGGCAATAAAACAACTATTTCAGATTTGCATATTATTAGCACATGTAGAGAGAGCCATTATCCAAGACATGGAATAAAGTTTAAGCAACAGAGAAAATCGAGTTCTTCAAATTTCCTCATCAAGAATACACTTTGGGGGAATCCCTGGGGTGGCTCAGTGGTTGAGTGACTGCCTTCGGCCCGGGGTATAATCCCGGAGTTCCAGAATCGAGTCCTGCATCAGGCTCCCTGCATGGAGCCTGCTTCTCCCGCTGCCTATGTCTCTGCCTCTCTCTCTCTCTCTGTCACTCATGAATAAATAAATAAAATATTTTTTAAAAAATACACTTTGGGGGGCAGCCCAGGTAGCTCAGTGGTTTAGCACTGCCTTCAGCCCAGGGTGTGATCCTGGAGACCTGGGATCGAGTCCCACGTCAGGCTTCCTGCATGGAGCCTGCTTCTCCCTCTGCCTGTGTCTGCCTCTCTGCCTCTCTGCCTCTGTGTGTGTGTGTGTGTGTGTGTGTGTGTTTGTGTGTGTATGTCTCATGAATAAATAAAATCTTAAAAAAAAAAACAAAAAGAATACACTTTGGGACTCCTGGGTGGCTCAGCAGTTGAGCGTCTGCCTTTGGCTCAGGGCGTGATCCCAGAGTCTCAGGATCAAGTCCCACATCGGGCTCCCTGCATGGAACCTGCTTCTCCCTCTGTCTATGTGTCTGCCTGTCTCTGCCCCCCCCCCTTTCTCTCTCTCTCATGAATAAATAAATAAATCTTAAAAAAAAAAAAAAAAAAAGAATACACTTCCAAGTGTTTCCTTAGTCATCTTCTCTCTCTCTCTCTCTCTTTACTGATGTCTGCATCATAATCTATATACATACTGGATTCTTTCCTGTCTGGTTTAAAATGAAAAAGACAAAGAATATTTTCATCCTTTTGTCTTTCCTTTGTTGCCTCATTCCATGCATTTCAGCCTTGATCTTCCCCCTTTCTCTCTTCAACCCAGAGCAGGTGGGTCTCTACCCACCCTCCCCCAGGCCCCTACACAAACTAAAGAAAAAACATCCTAATAGCAAATTTAATGGATTATTTTCAGGACCTCGCTGAATATTTGACATTATCACCCCCACGTCCCCGGAACTCTGTGCCTCTGGCATTCGGCTGGTTTTCTAGGCACCTCCTCTCAAATCCTTTGGTTCTTCTTTTGTCCTACTCTAACTACTGGTGTTCGATTATTCCACCCCTTCTATTTGACACAGAGATGAGCCTCATTCTACTTTAATTTAATAATCCTCCATACTTTACTTTAGGCACAGTCCCAGGTGCCCTTAACTCTCCAGAGGTTAACACTAAACTTTCCAAGGGACATAAAGCAGACGATGATGACAACAACAACAATCCAAACAAAAATCTCTCACGAAACCGTCACTCCATTTAGCTCAGTCCATTGCCTTCCCCTTAGGAATTCAGCTTCCTGTGGGATCCCCAATCAGCCTAGTTAGTAACATTTATTTGGTTTCTCAGTATCTCAGTAACCCTCTACTTCTCAGGGGTTTGATCACACACAACAAAAGCCTTTGGTTGCTTTTCAGCTTCCTTGGGAGGCTTTTTTGTCTGTCTGTACCTGTACTGACTGCTCAGATGCTTCAGAATTCACTCCTGTCTCACGCATCAGGCCAATAAGGAAGGACTTCCATCTTATTCTCTGTTGAGTTACAACAGGGCTTTCAACTATTCACCGAAGTTCCTAGTGCTTATAGTTTTCCCTCAGTTCAGACAATGCTGGTGAATCTGCAGGATCATTGGTTTAAATCCCTGAAAAGAGAGACCGTTAAAAATACAGCAATTCCAAAGAGACCATTTTGAACTAGAGATAGAATTATCTTTCAAATTTTCAAAAATTTGTTTATATGGGAACTATGTGTTTGTTTCCTTGAACTCCAGAAGGAAGAGTGCACATATCTGCTTTATTATCCAACCATTATCTATGAAAAATATCTCATACCTAAAATCTTTAAATTTCTTTTCTGTCTCAAGGTTTTTTTTTTAAGCTCAGATATGTTACTGCATAAAAGTCACTGGGCATATATTAACTCTTCCATTTTCAGATTCTACTGACAAAGGTAGGTATCACTCTCCATTTCATTATGAGGTGACAAACAAGAGTCTCAAGTTGAACTTCCCAGGAAACCCAAACACACTTAAGGAAAGAATCAGATCACGCCCCACTCCTTTCTCCAAAGCGTTCCTTTCTGATCTTGGCCTACCAGATGTCATATTCCTCAAAAATCATCCCAAATCAACAGTGTCTACAATCCAAATCTTGTACTTGATAACTTTATGCAATTTATAGTTCTAGATTTTTCAAGTACTTGCCATCTCCCCACAGTTATAATTCTTCCTAATGTTATAATATACTTCTCTTGTATGCATCAATGCTAAATAAACCATAAGGACCTGACTAAAAGTCATCGACCCTTTGAGCACTAATAGCACCTGATTTCACCCAAGTTCCAGCTTACTCATTAATACCTTTTTCAAATTTCCAGCATTTCTACTATCTTTAATTACTCTGAGCCTATCATTTATATTATGAGCAGTAAGGAATATAAGTAGGTCATTTGAATTTTAGACTGATCAGTTTCTATTCCACAAAAATCATGACCTCTAGACTCCATACCTTGCTATCTGAGAGAATGTGCTATACCTAAAGGTCATTAATCAGTCATGAAACTTTTTAAATCAATTGAAAAATCTTTATTAGAGGTTCAATGACAATCATAAACAATTTTTAAAAAGCTCCCAAAGGTTCACTGAAATTAATGCTTCTAAATACTCAGTTGAATTCCATAATAAAGCACTTTAAACAACTTTTGGGTTTTGTCAAAATGCTTTATCAGGTCTCTAGAGGAATAAAGTACTAAAGAGTAAGGTGATTGTATATTTTATCACTCAAATGGAGACACTGTATAGTACAAACACAGAATTAGTGAAAAGAAACACTATTAATAATACAAAGACATAAGCAGAAATCAGGATTGTCTTAGACCAACCAGCACATAAGGTGCCCTCTACATGAGATCCCAAACACCAGACTAGGTCCTCGTTCTCAGGAACATACCTAAAACTTAGTGAGGTTAATCCAAAATGGCATCAGTGAATATATAGAATATATAGTGAATATATAGAAAAGATAACTGAAAAAACACTGTGCAAATATGAGAGTGAAGACATAATTCTACACTAAAATGAAATCCAAACTGTAATGTGAGGTATTAAAACACAGCCCCAAAATTCTCTGACATCCGTCATTGAGAGGTACCATCTATGTCTTCTCTTGAATCTGGTCTCTTGGAACACCTGATCAATAAAGCAGGCGAAAGTGATGTTGTGCCAGTTCTGGGCACGGGCCTTAAAAATGTTGGCAGCTTCCACTTACTGTGTCTTGGTAGCGCTGTTTTGGTCATCTATTCCTTACTGATCTGTTTGCCTGCTTGATCCATCAGTTACTGACAGAAGGGTGTTGCAGTGTCTAACTAGAAGAGTGGATTTGTCCATTTCTCCTTTCAATTCTATAAGCTTTTGCCTCCCAGAGTTTGACACTCTATTGTTAGGTGCATACACTTTTAGGATTCTTATGTGTTATGTTATACAAGATTAACACAACATTAATACCTCTATCACTATGTGATGCCCCTTCTTTATCCTAAAGGGCTTCTGAGTCTTCAGAAGTGTCTGCTTAGTCTGAAATTAATGTAACTACTCCAGCATTCGTTTAAATAGTGTTAGTATGGCATATTTTCTCTCTGTCAACTTGCTTTTTAATCCAAGTCTTTTTATTTAAGGTAGGCTTCTTGTAAGCAATGCGGAGTTGCATCTTGTTTTTTATCCACAGGGACAATCTCTTTTACTTAGTGCATTTAGACTAATTACATTTTAAGTGATTTGGACATAGGTATATTAATATTTATCCTGTTTGTGATTGTTTTCTTTTTATTGTATTTGTCCCTCTTTTGCTCCCTCTTTCTCTGCCTCCTCTGATTTTAATTGAGCATTTTATATTATTCTATTTTATCCTCTTTGTATATCATTTATACTTTTTTAAATCTTCAGAGTGGTTGTCCTAGAGCTTACACTGTACATTTCTAACTAACCTAAGTCTAGTTTCAAACAACACTGTCTCAGCTCCTGTGTAGCAGAGTGCCTTCTAACAGAGAGTTCTCCATTGCAATCATCCTCATCCACCCCTCATGCAGCTGCTATCATTCATTTCACTTATCCAGATGTCATTATCTCCCAATACATTATTACTATCATTGCTTTAAATAGTGCATTTCTAGTTCAACTAAGATGAGAATAAAAGATTTTTATTTTACTCTTCTTTATTCCTTTTCACTTTTCTTTATAGAGATCTCAGTCTCTAACCTGTATCATTTTCATTTTGCTTAAAGCACTTCTAAAATTTCTCATAAGACAAGTCTACTGCCAATGAATTCCCTCAGGTTTTTTTGAGAAAGTTTTTATTTCCATTCCACCTTTGAAAGATATTTACTGGATATAGAATTCTAAGTTGCTGATTTTTTCTTTTTTTAAAGTTGCTGATTTTTAAAACTACCTTAAGGATTTCACTCCACTCTCTTCTTGCCTTCATGGTATCCGATGAGAAGTCTGCTGTAATTCTTAGTCTTTTTCCTCTGTATGTAAAGTATTTTTTCTTCTAGCTTCATTTAAGATTTTCTCTTTGTCTCTGTTTCTCTGCAGCTTGAATATGATATGCCTAGGTGTAGGGGATTTTTATTTTTGTTTTTCAGGTTTGTTTACACATAAATATATACTTGGTGTGCTCTGAGCCTCATGGATCTGTGTTTTGGTACCTGCCATAAATTTTGGAAAGCCTTCTGTCACTTTTACTTCAAATACCTCTGCTTGATTCTTTCTTCTGCTGGTATTCCAATTATGCATATGTTACAATTTTTGATATTATCCCATAGTTCTCAGATGCTTTTATCTTTATTCTTCCTCTTTGCTTTTCAGTGTAAAAGGTTTTTTTTATTGACCTATATTCAGGCTCTTTGACCCTTTCTTTGGCTGTGCTGAAGAAGCATATCAAAAGCATCTTTCATTTCTGTTAAAGTGTTTTCTTAAAATTCTCTTTTGATTCTTCCTTAGATTCTTTGTTTTCTCATTTCTTTGTTTACATTACCCATCTTTTCTTGCTTTTTGTCTTTTTCCATTTAAGCCCTTAATATATTAATCACAGCTATTTTAAATTCCCTATCTGATGATTCCAACATCGGTGCCATATCCAAATCTAGCTGTGATAACTAACTACTTTGTCTTTTCAGGCTGTATTTTTTTTCTAATCTTTTGGAAAGCCTTACATTTTGTGTTGAAAACCAAACCTAAGGATTTATGTTAATCTGGCTGTGTTTACTGTCTGTTGTAACTGCAGGGACTGGAGGCTTCAAATTATTCTAGCGTTCCTATGTGTGTCTCCTCCTGACTACACGCTTTAGTCAGTACTCCTCCTCACAGAGAGCCTGTGTCTTCCAACTCTTGCATCTATAATCTACTGCTATTAAAATGGAGTCCTGTCGGCATGATGGTAAGGTATGAGGGAGTATGAACGTTGTCAAATCTTCTGAGTGAGTCTGAATTCATTTAGCAAGCCTGCATCACGGGATGTGACCTTCACAAGTGTTTCTCCAGTAAAATAGCTTTTTTCTTTTCCTTTCAACTCCCTACTTCCTTCCCTGACTGCAATCTACTGTCCCCAATAGACAATAGTAGATTCCCTGTCCCCAATCTACTTCCTTGAGGCACTGACCATTATTGAGTATGGTTTCTCCCACTTATGTGAGACAGAAAGGCTGGAGAGAGTCCGGGTGGGAGAAACTCCCTTCCATCAGCTAGGATAGGCTCTAGTAAAGACTTTTCCCTGCAGAGCAGGCTTCTATGATGAAGAACACTCTGGATGTATTTTATGATTATTATTTTTCCTCTTCCCCTGCCAGAGCCACAAGGGGATCTTTCCATAATCTTTACTGTGAGAACCCTGTGGGGCTCCTGGAGGCAAAGCCCAAAAAAGTGTGGGGGCCTCCCTAAGACTATGGCTGCCAGGAGTTTTCACTCTCTTCTGCTAGACCACACCCCATCTCCAGGAACTCACAAAAATTACCATTTAAGTATCCTTTCCAGTTTATGGCTCCAGCAGCTTGTGCTATTGGTGAGAAGATGTGAGGTATGTTTAACTAGATAGGTCTATCTCTATAGAGTTTAGTACAGTGGTTTGCCCTGTAGACTCCATTCTCTGATGAACTGATCCGAAGCTTTTCATGTTCAGTTCACCTTACCTTTCCTCTTTGAAAGGATGGAAGCATAAGCCTCCAAGCTCTTTACATATCAGAGCTGCAGCCAGAAGTCTCACTTCCTATGTTTTAGGATGCTCATTCAGAGAACCCAGTCACCATGCTATAAGAAAGCCCAAGCTACGGGAACAGCCAGCACCAACTTGCCAGCCATATAAGCCATACTGGCAATGGATCCCTCATATCTTAGTGAAGCTGCACAGAGAAGAAACAAACTTTTCCCACCCTTCTCCAATTGCAGATTCATGAGTAAAATAAATGATAGCTATAGTTTTAAGTCTCTAAGTTTCAGGGTAGTTCATTTTGCAGTCATGTGTAAGCGAAACATTCCTAACATGATCCTCAAGGCCTTGCAGATTTCTCAAAACTCAATTCATAGCAATCTCTCCTGAACATACCCATTGTTCACATCGGGCTCTCTGACTCTGTAGAACACACAAGCCTTCCTTGGGCTCTGGCCAGAAGCAGTCTTATCCCTGCACTTTACTTGGCTGGTCACACCTCTTTTGGATCTAAGAATAAGTGTCCCCTCCTCAGCAAGGCTGCCACTATCTATCCATCCATCTAAAGCATGCTTATTGCTCACCCTTCTCACGTAAATATATATAACCCACCACTCTCTTCTTTCTCACAGCTCTCTTTCCTTTTATGCAATTTAAATTACAGATATGTCTGCTGGCTTGATTAGTTTTTCTTTCCCTCACTAGATGATAAGCTCCATGAGAAGAAAAATTTAGTTTTGCTCACCATTACATATCCATCTCCTGGCCTAGTACACAGAACACTAGGGTCTTGGTAAATGTCTCTAAAGGAAAGAGCTCTTTTAACTAGACATGACAAGAAGAAAGAAAGAGAAAAGAGAAAGAAAGAAAGAAAGAAAGAAAGAAGAAGAAAGAAAGAAAGAAAGAAAGAAACAAAGAAAGAAAGAAAGAAAGAAAGAAAGAAAGAAAGAAAGAGGGATCCCTGGGTGGCGCAGCGGTTTGGCGCCTGCCTTTGGCCCAGGGCGCGATCCTGGAGACCCGGGATCGAATCCCACATTGGGCTCCCGGTGCATGGAGCCTGCTTCTTCCTCTGCCTATGTCTCTGCCTCTCTCTCTTTCTCTCTCTGTGACTATCATAAATAAATAAATATTAAAAAAAAAAAAAGAGAGAAAGAAAAAAGAAAAGAAAGGAAAGGAAAGAAAAGAAAAAAGAAAAGAAAAAAAATGAAAATGTGAACTGTCTCTATGCATTCCTTGTTTAGAGCAGGACTTCCAGACCTAGGCACTATTGACACTTTGAGCCAAATGATTCTTTGTTGTGAGACACTGTCCTATTCATTTGTAGGACGTTCCACAGCATCCCTGGCCTCTAGATGCCAGTAACACCACCAACACTCCCTAAGTTGTGAAATCCAAAAATATCAAATATCTCCTAGGGAACAATATCAAGAACCAGTTGAGAACCATGGATTTAGAATGGAAAGATGCTACTTCCCCAGCATCCTGGTTGAAACTAAAAGAATCACAATAATAACGAAGCAACCCAGGAATGTGGGTATGCTTTAAAATGAAACCAATCTTCTCATAATATCTTTCCCCTTGTCCTCCTCAAAAACCACTTAAACTGAACTATGAGAGAGAGAGAGACCCAAGAAGCCCTGACATTACAATCATTGGAAATTCTACACTAACTCTTTCAAAATATTCCTCCACTAATGAAAAAAAAAAAAATGCCTCCATTTTCACCAGCTGGGCATATCTGATATTTAATCACAATTCTGAAGATAGCAAATATCACAGATTCTTTTGAGGGACTCCTAATCAAATGACCAAAGGACTCTGGTGATAAAAATAGCTAACAGAGGTCAATACATTTAAATGTTGTCTAATAGAAAAGTTATTCCTACATAGTTTAGTCTAATAATTGAAATCATGTTTCCTGCCTAAAGAATATGCTCATTGTCTCTTTTGTCAAAAAGATTAGGCATTGTTTGTTTATCTGCTGCAAGATAAGTGAAACCAGCTGTACCAATGAACCAGACTCCAATGCTTTGCATTCTTCCTCTAAAGGAAGTCAGAGCTGAAAATGCAATTTGAATAGAGTTTAGGGTTTTTTAAATTAGCAGATTTGGTGGGTGGGCTATTATCCTCCTTGGCCTAGATAAAGATAAGAATTCTGCTTTTTCAACTTTCACCTACACAGAGGGAACACTGGATCTGAAAATTGCAAGGAGTAAACTCATTTATTTACTCCATTAGCTTTTTTTTTTCCCATCCAATTTCTCTTGTTGTACATCAGAATGCTGTATTTTGTGCATTAAATTTCAAAGCTAACACTGATAGCATTATCATACTATGATGCCACTTTCATACCCTGTGATTAATAGTGTGGATACAGGCTTGATCTTTAATGCGACTGGTGATAATAAGCTTCAGCCTGTGGACCCAAAGTCTAAAAGAAAATCAGAGCAGACCTAATGAGAAACAGAGACTGGGCCTCAGGAGCATCCTGCAGCAGAGCTCATAAAATGTAATCAGATTTGCCTCTTTTGTGGTAGGCAACCTCTCAGGATGCTGGAAAGCAGCATGACTGTCCAGGTGTCAACACTTAAGATTGAAACTTCAGTGAACCCAGAGTCCAGTGTTTTCCATCTGGGGATTTCTGATTTTTAGAATTCTTCAAACTCCTCTTGATAGTGTTTCAATGGAGTTGACCTTCAGGGCAAGCAGTAAGAGGCACCTCTTTAATCTCACAGATTCTGAAAAGGTGGTTAACTGCCATAGCCTTTCTTCTTGCTGCTGCTTGTTTTAATTAACAGCATTTCTTCCCCCCTATTTCTCCTGGGGCTTTGAAGAGCTCTTTGAAATGTGTTTAGTATAGTTCAGTCTTGGTTTGGCATAGTCTCTCAATTTATGAGGTCATTTAATTCAAGTTCAATTATTCAGCACAAATTGGCAGAATGAAATGCTAAAGGAAGACTGGCACTTTCAATCACATAAATCTCATGTTACATAAAGTGAGCAAATTCCTCCATTGTTCTTATTGACCTCTGAGATAACAATTTACGGCTGGCACAAACCAGCACAAGCAGGCTTCTCTGGTTAGCAGGTTCCCGCAGGAGTAAGACTTTGGCACCATCACCTCAACAGAAACTGAAGATAAGCAGGAAAAAATGACCAGAAATCAGGACCATCTGTGGGATGACTTGGTCTAAAGAAGGCAAATACTCTAGTTCCAGAGATGGAACAAAGAGCAGGTTTTTCCTTCTCTAAATGATGCAAAGTATGAGAAAATCAAAAGCGAGCATCTGCAAGCCTCACTAGGTAGGTAAGTAGGAAAGAAAGGAGGGGACTCTGTTCCAGGCAAGAGGAAAGGTTCATAACTTCTCAGCACTTGTGGCAGGGTGCAGAAATGGTGCGGGGCTCTGGGGGAAGGTAGGGCTTCAAACACCTCAGAGAGACTTGAGTAGGCTCTGCCGACAGATCCCAGTACACTGAGGAACATGTGGTCGGTCCCACCACATCTCAAGTCGGAGGTGGCTGTCTGTGGTCATACCTGTTATCTACCATAGCCAGGCATTCATAGATGCTCACATATAAACAGGCCACTAACCCTGCCAAATTACATTGCTTAAAACCAATTCCACTTTAACACTTAAACCTAATACTTTTGGCTGAATCAAAATTTGCACAATAATCAAAATGAAACAGTTCGCTTTTACTTTAAGGCTCCTAGTCTTTAACAAATTTAGTGGACAGTCTGAAAACAAAGGGTGAAAATATATTTGTTTGGGGATCACGTCCAAAAGACAACTGTCCCAAGGATTCCTATGAATACACACAGTGATGAGGGAGGCTTGACTAAAAGCAATAAGGCTTAGCATTACATTCCTAGTTCTATCCATGTCTTTGCAAATGGCAAGATTTCATTCTTTTTTATGCAAAGTAAGGCAGTCAGAGAAAGACAAATACCAAATGATTTCACTCATGTGGAATTTACAAAACAAATAAGCAAAGGGAAAAAAGAAAGAGAGAAAGAGAAAAATCAAGAAACAGACTCTTAATTATAGAGAACAAATTGATGGTCACCAGAGGGAAGGTGGGGGAGGGATGATGGGTCAAATAGGTGATAGGGTACTTGTCATGATGAGCGCTGGATGATGTATGAACGTGCTGAATCACTATACTGTACTCCTGAAATGAATATAACATTGTATGTTAACTAACTGGAATTAAGATTAAAAAAAAACTTTTTAAAAATTTAAAAGATAAAAACACAGGAGGCTGTGGATTTGATCTGTTTGGTTGATATTTCCTAGAGGAAACATATTTAAAATACTTTAGTCAACATCATCCTCTCCTCTTTCCTTTTGAAACCCCCATGCCATTTTACCTGGGCCTTTTTTTTTTTTTTTAAGATTTTATTTATTCATGAGAGACACAGAAA
The DNA here is from genome assembly GCF_018345385.1 of Vulpes lagopus. Classification (NCBI taxonomy): domain Eukaryota; kingdom Metazoa; phylum Chordata; class Mammalia; order Carnivora; family Canidae; genus Vulpes; species Vulpes lagopus. The sequence goes on along the minus strand of NC_054836.1, from coordinate 16,312,489 downwards.
GGCAGAGACATAGGCAGAGAGATAAACAGACTCCTTGTGGGGAGCTCAATGCGGGACTGGATCCCAGGATCCTGGAATAACGAACTGAGCCAAAGGGAGATGCTCAACCAGTAAGCCACCCAGCCCCCCCTTACCTGGGCCTTTTTTACTTCATTCTAGCTCATATCAAGTACACTACATTCTAATTTATGTTGAGTTATTTAGGTATATGGACAATCTCCCTTCAAGATTGTAAAGTCTCCTGAGATCAGAATATCCATGTGACTCTTCATCTACAATATAAAAAGGGCATAGGGTACCTAGGTGGCTCAGTGGGTTAAGTATCTGCCTTTAGCTTGAGTCATGATCCTCGAGACCTGCGTCAGGCTCCCTATTCAGAGGGGAGTCTGCTTCTCCTTCTCCTTCCTGCTTGTGCTTTCTTTTACTATGTCTCTCTCTCTCTCTCTCTCTCTCTCTGTCTCTCTCAAATAAATAAATAAATAATGTAAATAATCTTTTAAAAAAAAAAGGAGCATAAAAACAACATAATATGCACAAAAGTCCCTGGGCAAGTCCCTGAAAGATAAAAAGATGAATTTGAGGTACTAATTAAAGACATTTTTAAATACTATATATTTTTAAATACAAAGTATTACACAATGCATAATGTTTTTAATCTTCTATTAAATGCTACAGAGATTTAAGTGAGACAACATAATCAGGAAACCAAACTAGGATAGAGATTAGTAGTCAGAGTGATGATAAACTGCCTCCCTTCCTCAAACTGAAACACATACACAAAGTAAGCACAAAGTAAGCTGAAAAACACTGTTTTTTTAAAAAAAAAAAAAAAAAAAACCTACTCAAATATGAAATGTGGGAAATCCAAAGCTTTTATTAAAAAATTAAAAAGTTTGTGAGCATTATATGTTGACATGGTTGGAGTAACAGCCATATTCTTTAGAACCAAGCTTTTTTTTTTTTTTTAAAGATTTTATTTATGCATTTTAGACAGAGAGAGAGAGTGCACAAGTGGGGGGAGAGGACCAGAAGGAGAAGGAGACACAGACTCCCTGCTAAGAGCAAAACCTAACTCGAGGCTCCATCCCAGGACCCTGGGACCATGACCTGAGCCAAAGGCAGATATTTAATCAACTGAGCTCCTAGGTGCCCCTAGAACCAAGCTCTTTACCAAGGGGGCTACACAGTATAGAAATCTCAGCCAACTTCTTCCCAGCCTATGTATCCCTACAAGAATAAGAAACTCAAGAGAATTCAAGGTAATAAAAAAAAACCTCTCTATTCCTTCTAAAGTTTCTAAACTATAGCTACCAGCAAGTACACCTAAAGCAACAAGTACACAAACATTTTTGGTAGGGGGTTGGGAGGGTAACTCTTTTGCTTGTATTACTTAAAGAACCATGAAATAAAAGATGACTCAATATATAGCATAAGTAGTAAAAGAAGAACACTGCCATGAATGCAGTGCACCAAATTACTGAGGTTTGGAATGTCTAAGTGTTATGGATTGAATTATGTCCTCCAAAAAAGGTATATTGAAGTTCTAATCTCTAATACCTCAGAATATAACATAGGTTCTTTGGAAATAGGGCCTCTAGCAGAGGTAATGGAGTTGAAATGAAGCCACGCTGGTAGGCCCTGATCCAATATGACCAGTGTCCTAAAAAGGGAACATTTTGGGCAGCCCGGGGGGCTCAGCAGTTTAGTGCTGCTTCAGCCCAGGGCGTGATCCTGGAGACCCCAGGGAGCCTGCTTCTCCCTCTGCCTGTGTCTCTGCGTGTGTGTGTGTGTGTGTGTGTGTGTGTGTCTCTCTCTCTCTCTCTCTCTCTCTCTCTCTCTGTCTCTCATGAATAAATAGAATCTTTAAAAAAAAAATCTTGGGATCCCTGGGTGGCACAGCGGTTTGGCGCCTGCCTTTGGCCCAGGGCGCGATCCTGGAGACCCGGGATCGAATCCCACGTCGGGCTCCCGGCGCATGGAGCCTGCTTCTCTCCCTCTGCCTATGTCTCTGCCTCTCTCTCTCTCTGTGACTATCATAAATAAATAAAAAATTTTTTAAAAATTTAAAAAATTAAAAAAAATAAATAAAAAGGGAACATTTGGATACAGACACACACAGGGAGAAGACCATGTAAATAGGAAGGCAGAGACTGATGTGCCGCATCTCTAAGCCAGAAGTGCTAAGGGTTGCCAGGACACTACAGAGGCTAGGAGAGAGAAGCAGGGAACAGATTCTCTCCCCTACAGACCCAATCCTCAGAAGGAACCAACTCTGCCAACACCTCGGTCTCAGACTTCCAGCTTCCAGAACTGTGAAAAGATAAAATTCTGTTTAAACTGCCTGGTCCCTGGTACTTTGCTTTGGCAGCCCCTAGCAAAGTAGTGCAATGAGGTTCGTGGCAAAATCCTAACTTGACACGTGAATCAAGGTGTATTTGTAAAAATGCTCACAAACTAAAAATTAGTGAGATCTGTAAATTCCAGGCAACTTTACTACAAGATTATGATAGCTGCTCTTGGAGAAGATGCTAAAGATAATCTTTAAAGATGGAGGCAGGGATGCTGACATTTCTGGGAGACCAGTGAGGAGTCCTGGAATGGAGGTCACAACACTTAGCTGGCTATTTAAATTACAGCACTTCAGGGGGAACATATCAAACAAACTCAGCTCTCAAGCCTTGCTAGATGTCACGTAACTGTTTTGCTCTGGCCTAACCTTGCCACCCTAAAGCAAGCAAACACAGGCAACCTGTCATCGCTTAAAGCAGGTGAGTGGTCAATGGCTTTCATCTCCAGCTGGAGGAAATTAAATACTACATGTGACCAGCAAGCTTGAAACTGCTTGAGAAATGCTGACAAGATACATTTAGGCCCACTGGAGTGAAGAGTATTAACTGTCCAGAACCGTCCTCCTCAAAGATTGCAGATACTGCAAAGGCAGATTTTCTTTTATTCAAGTATAATAAATAGAGGATTTTTCAACTATCTCCAAGATTTTGACACAAATCATAAAGGTAAACATTTAATAGAGTTATTAACTCACATTTGGCGATCAGCTGAGCCCATCTTTTTGGGAAGACACTTCAAAGTAATTGGTGTGTTTCCTTATAATGAAATAATATGTTTGCTTCTGTTTGATTCATGATTACAACAAGCCAGAGCATACGTGAGAACCATCTGGAATATTCAACAAGGACCAAGGCTTTCCAAGGAAGGCCTTATACTGTGGAGGCAGTATTGTGTAATGGTTAGGAAAAGAATGGCTGCAAACCAGAGAGACGTGATCCAAAAACAAGCTTTGTCACTAACCAACTGTGTGCACTTGGACCAGCGGCAAAAAGGTTCCAAGTACTAGGATTCCTAGTCAAAAGGAGGTGATAATAATAGGTACTATCTTATAGAGACAATGGATATACCAAACATTATACAAAATAATTGCTTAATCCAGTGTACTGATCCTTATAACATTAAATGTGCAAGTAATTTTTGTATATTAGAGAGAGAACTATTTTTCTTTAGGAAAGAACATAAAGTTTCACATACAACCTCTATTGAAATTTGCTCAACAATATTCTATAATGCTCAGGCATTCTAGTTAAGTCATTAGCAGCTCTCTAGATTTGGTTTGGATTTTTTTATTCCCCATAATGTTTTTCATTCAAATTTTTTAAAAAGATTTTTTCTGGTAAATATTTAAACTCTCAAAATTATTACTACCATTTTTTTACTTATATTATTCCTACATCCTTACTTGCATATCTTCCTTTGTCAGAAATATTTTTTCATCTTCTTAAAAAACATAAGCGGGCAGCCCGGTTGGCTCAATGGTTTAGCACCGCCTTCAGCCGGGATCGAGACCCAGAATCAAGTCCCACATCAGGCTCCCTGCATGGAGCCTACTTCTCCCTCTGCCTGTGTCTCTGCCTCCCTCTCTCTCCCTCTCTCTCTCTCTCTCTCTCATGAATAAATAAAATCTTAAAAAAAAAAAAAATAAGCAAAGGTGTAAGTTTATGTTCCAGAAAAGCCAAAGGTTACCTAAACAGTCAAAATTTCCAATTATGTGTTTAGAATTTTCCTCTACACGTTTTTATGTAATTAATAAGGTTAGAATTTCCTATCTTCCACAACGACTTAAAAGAGAGACAAAAACAAAGATGGTTCAGAAAATTATTTTTCAACTGTATTTGGTAGTGTTATTATGGTAAAACAAGGCTTGTTTTTCCTACAATTATTTGAGAAATAGCATTACATTTCTACATGCCACAGAATATAGTAACTCTGTGCTCTTAATCAATAAGAGAGAGAGAGGAGGCCTATCAGAAACATATGGGGTAAGCTCTTCAAGAATCCAAAACCTGTGCCTGACCCCAGGATAGCATGAGGGGAAAATGACAACAGGAGGGAAGGGTTGTCTCTCCATGTGACTATGTATGTAGTATGATGTCAAAGTATACAGGTAGGAAAAAAGAAAAAGTCTGCATTTTTTTTTAATTTAGTGATTTCTTCAGATAGAGTAAAAGACACAAGAATGGCCAACATATTTGACTTTGTCAAATCAGGACTCTTATTCTTAAGCAAACATTAAACCTCCAGAGGAAATTAATCATATCATTCACCTGGAAACTAATTTTCATTTGTGGGTTATAGCCTCAGTGTTGGGGCAATGGTAGGACAGAAAAGATAAATTGGACAAGTCTGTAAAACTGTTTGCTAGCAGGGAAAACCAATTCTGCTGACTTATATTTCTTCAAACAACAATAACAAAAACTGAAAGAAGAAAATTTACTGTATATTAAAGGAGAATTATTTAAATAAATTAACATTATTAATTACTAATAATCAGTATTAAGAGAATAGGTATATTCTAAATGTGAAATATTAAAAACCAAATAAACTTACTTGCTTTTCCCTTTGTATACTGTAGCATAAGATCCTTCCCCTAGTTTTTCCAGTTTTTCATAGGAGTCAGCTTTTCCAAATTTGGGACTTGTCGGCTAAAAATGGAGCAGAGGGTAAACAAAACAGATTGTATCAAACTAACAATAAATAGGCCAATTTTGCTAAAAATGTATAGATTCTGCTACTCTCCAAATAACTTTCTTCTGATACAAGAGTATTTCTTCTAAAAAAACAACATAATAACTATCCAGGATACAAAACTCAGAAAATGCAAATAAACACAATGTAGAAAGTTTAAATTTACCTATAATCTATCAAGAAAGAACCACCATTAATATTTTCGTATCTCTTATTCCCATGCTATCTAGCTTTGTACATAAATGGGATTAAACTATACATACTGATTTTAACCTACTTTTTTTTTCCCTCCACTCAATATATTATGAATATTTTTCATATTATTATATAATCTAAATTAGGGGCTGGCTAATCTAAATTACCGTCTGTTTATCCCACAAACTTAAAAAATGTTCTTTTTTCGTAATGGAAGGATGGTCAAAAGAAGAATAAAATTTCATAGCATGAGAAAATTATATAAGAAAATTAAAATTTAGTGTCCACAAAGTTTATTAGAACACACTCATGCATGTTCATTTCCATATCATCTTATGACTTGCAAGCTACAACAGAACTGCAACTGCAGATGATACAGCCAATAAAACTGAAAATATTTACTATGACCCCTGTTGTAAATAATTACTGTATAATATTCAGTCAATAAAGGTACTCCTCTAATACCTCTTAGCAATAATGCAAACAAATAATCAAAGATGTATCACTCAGACATTACATTAACACAAAAGGAACCATCTTACATATTATAAACCAACCCTTAAGGTTTAGCTGCAGCAAAGTAACTCTTCTAAAGACATGATACGTCCCAACAAGACGATAAAAGTGATAGAAGTGAGTAATCTCATCACTCTTGCTGTCCCTAGCTCCTGCCTCAACTTTCACCAGACAGAAAGAAATGGGGAGTGCTGTCTCTGTGGAGCAAGTTACCTATTATTTCACTATAAAAGGGTAATATCAAAACGTATCAGAAAATGATAATTATATAAGGAATTAAAAGCATCTCAAGGGATTATCCAATCTCAGTTATAAATACATAAATAATTTATAAAAGGTTGCTAGTGATTATGTTACTGCATAATTAATCAATATCAGAAGCTCAGGAAAAGAACTTCTTGCAGGAAGTTTATAAAACACTATTTTTGAGCATGTGTTCTTAATCACTTATGAAAAACATAACATACTGGCAATGGTTATGATTCCCACCATTTATAAAGATCCAACGTGGCAAGTTGAACACATGCTTCTTATCTCCCTCTCACCCAAAATGCCATATAATGACTGGGAAGATATTTTTCAAAAACAATAAATCAGAAACAGGAATGGGAAACAAAAAAGCATGCCAATATTTAATCAGAAATTTTTAGAAATTCTGAAAGACAGACAGTAATAGGGATCAAAACTTCAGAGAAAAGATTGGGGCAACAGAAAGCCCCAACCTGTAGAAGACTATTACAGATTAAAAAAAAAAAAAGCAGGAGTCTCCAGGTAAATGTGAAACTAATCAACACAGCTGAGCACATAGCATCCCCCTAAACAAACTGCAGGGACATCTGCACTGGAAACACAGCTGACAGCACAGGTATTCAGGCCAGAGGGGCAGAGCAAGGACTGAATTAGCCACTGCCCAGAAAAAGGATGGCAATTCTCCTATTCCCAAACTGTAATCCCTGCGTCTCTCATACAATCACTAGAGATGATTTACAGAAAACAGAATAAGCTGACAGCAATTCTCAAAATACAAAAATAAATATATAATCAAAAATCACAAATTATTTCAGGAGGGTCAATACCTGGGGAAAAAAAGGTATAAAATTTAACGGGCAGATAAATCAAAATCCTGGTAAGAGAGTTGGCATCACAAAGAATAACTTTGAATAAAAATAACCAGTATCGGGATCCCTGGGTGGCGCAGCGGTTTGGCGCCTGCCTTTGGCCCGGGGCGCGATCCTGGAGACCCGGGATCGAATCCCACGTCGGGCTCCCGGTGCATGGAGCCTGCTTCTCCTTCTGCCTGTGTCTCTGCCTCTCTCTCTCTCTCTCTGTGACTATCATAAATAAATTAAAAAAATTTTTAAAAAAATAAATAACCAGTATCTTCAAAGAGATTTCAGAAGATACTGCATCTCTTACGAAGAAATAATTAGAGATTTAGGGATTAAGTATCTAATCAATGAAGTAAAATATTCAATGGGCAGTGAATAAAAGAACGGACATATATGAAAAGTGATAAGCTCAATGTCTGAAGACAGTTCTAGAAAACTTTAGGGAGAGGTTGCATCTAAATGGAAAAAATATCCAATCAGCATAATAGTTCCTTCCACAGACAACAATGAATGCAAAAAGACAATCAAGCAACATTTTCAAAATAAATAGTGAAAATGATTCCGTATCACTAACACTATACTCAAAATAGTCTGTCAGTGGGATGGAAAAGTTGCAATCTTGCTACTTAGATAAAATAAATCTAGATATAAAACTCTGAATTATCTCAATATAAGGTGTAGTTGAAGTGATGGGAAAGCACAGAGAAGCAAGGGGCACTAGGGGAAAAGAAACAACGGCAGGCTGAGACTTCTTGAATTGATCAGGACAGACTGCAGAGGCTAAGCAATTCCAAAGGCATATGTTTTAGTATGTCTCTTAACTCTTCAAAGGTCATCACAAAATAATATGAATTAGATATACCCCAAACAAATTAGGGAGAAAGGAATAGAAGAACACAGTGTAATAAAGAGGGGGATGAAAGTAAAAAAGTGAAAGCTTGGGGATGGTGCACACAAAGAAAACATGTTAAGTCTAAGTTCATAAAATAAGAACTTAAGTTTCAACATATTGATCACATAAAACATATAAATCAATCATACTGATTAAAATAATCATAAATGAACAAAGTTTCTCTACTAATAGAAACTTCTCAAATTGGAAAAAAAAGACAGTCTAGCAATATGCTATTCAGAAGAGACAAAATTAAAATGAATAAATCTGAAAATAAAGGAGTAAAGGGAAAATATAGAAAAAAGGAATTTACAAAATAATGCATTATAGCCATATTGATGGCAAACAAGATGGAATTCAGAAAATAGATTAAATTAGTATATCCCATAAAAATGAACATTGATATCCACAGAGCAGTTTAATAATCATGAACTAGTATGAGTCAATTAACATAGTTTTGAAATGTATGAGACAACTGCTGGTAGCAACTTTAAAGAGAAATCTAATTCAAATATAATATATAATATAATTCAAATATAATTATAAATTATATAAATATAATTATATAAATATATATAAATTATAATTTAATATTATATTATAAATAAGTTATATATTAATATATTAATGTGTATATTAGGTTTGTTTGTTTGTTTACTCAGAGAGAGAGACAGAGGCAGAGACACAGGCAGAGGGAGAAGCAGGCTCCATGCAGGGAGCCCGACGTGGGACTGGATCCCGGGACTCCAGGATCACATGGCGCTAAACCGCTGCAGGCGGCGCTAAACCGCTGCGCCATTGGGGCTGCCTTTTTTTTGTTGTTTATATATTAGGTTTCAAGCACACATTTAACACTCACAAAAAATAATGACAGATTAGGCCATGAAGAAAATTTCAATATTCAAAACTGCAGAAACACCTTAAATTACTTTTTCTGAACACAATGCAATAAAATCAGCAATTAAGAACAAAAGGAAAACCTAAATGGTTTAGCCATGTGAGTGAAAATGAAAATTGAAAATTCATAAATAAATATGTGGTACAGAGGACATGACATTTTAAGACCCAGGGGAGTCACCCAAATCAATACATACAAGAAAATGTAAATACATATGCACATACAAGAAAAGAAGAAAGGTTGAAAATAATATGAATTAGATATACTAGGAAGGGATTAATAAAGACAATGGACCACGTATTCTTTTCTTCAAGAAACTTGTAAGGGACAAACCATGTGTTGAGTTGAATCAAGTAAAACTTAATGGAAAATCACATTCAAAATCGCCTGACTAGTCCTGTGTGGGTTATGTTCTCATGCATTTTTCATCACCAGGAAACAGCTTGCGAATGTCACACTTTACCATCACCCTCCTGAGCCCAAGTTCTAAATAGAAATTTTAAAACCTATATTAAACTTCAGTATAAAATGATCTTCAATGGGGAAAATATTGTGTTCACAGTTCCACTCTAAATTATTTAAAATTAGAATGAGAAGTCTGTGTTTGCTTTTGTGCTCCTTTAAGAATAAATCTAATCTAAGTTCAAGAAAAAAGCAGCAGCAGAAAATACCTCTTTACTCCTATTAGGAGATAAACTGCTAATGTGTATTTATAGCAAGCACAAAACACAGTCACACAAAACTGGTAAAAGAATAGGAAGCCAATATTTTCTCTCCTTGAAATGCACAAATAATTTTCTAAAATATTTCACTCTCCATAAACTGCCTTATATATTAGAGTCGATGTAATCGTTTTAAGATATAGACCACACTAAATGTACTACTTGAAGAAACAGAATTGAGGAAATCAGAAGAACAAGGAGAATATGTTTAAAAAAACACACACCCCATTTATCTACAAGAAAAATCAAGTAAAAGAAGATGGTAATGGCACAAAGTAGTCTATTTATCTAATTAAATGGATTTGGATATATTAACTGCCATAATTCATACATACCCTATTAATACTGCGATGGCAGAAAATTAATATTTTGTCACATTTGATGGTAGGACAATCAATGTTATTTTCCCTGTGAAACTGATATGTATATACATCATGGAAATACACTGTAATCTACAGATCAGTCATGCTAGCTTCATAGCTCCATACACCCATAATGTCTCTCTAAAAAATTTTATCTGCAAAAGAATGGGCCTATGGAATAGGGTATGTCTATGATATAGTCTGAGCTTTAAAAATTAGATTCTTGTAAAGTCAGTCCTCTATTTTAAGTAACCAGAAATGCTCTAATCTGTAATTACTATGCACATAAATAAGGAATCCAACTGCTAAGTCATTAAAGAGGCCAATAATAAAATCCTTCCCATCAAATGAGTGAAATTAAGAATAATTCAGAAAGAGAGGTCCTATTTTGTTTGATAAATTAAAGGTCAGGCCTTTGGTTTGCCTAGTTTTTTCTCACAAATTTATTAAATCATCACATTTAAATAGATGCTAGATCAAACCAATATGCAGTCAACCCTAAATATTATCTTTGGCTCTTTACTGTCAGGTGCATGGGTGGATTGGAAACAGCTTTATGGGGCAGCTATTCTCTGTTTATCACTTCCCTACTTAAAGTGCAGGTCTGAGATAGCACTTTAGAGAATTGGAAATTCAGAGGGCTAATCAGCAATTACTAACCAACACTAACTGCACAGATATGTGGAATTTAATGAGATAATATAAATACATTTTTTAAAAAATAGAATAAAGGTACAGAGAACCATCAATTGTCTGGACCAGTGGAGGGGAACATCGGCATAGATAATGAAAAAATGAAGATAATATTCCAGCTGAATGGTGCATCCCACCCTGCCACAAAGGAGATGCTCACGGCCCTTGCTAGTTCTAGTTCACTGTGTAATTAATAATGACAGCTAGTTAATATCAAGTGTTGCTATGTGCCTGGCTTTGAGCTAATCACTTCAAACATGCACCTAAATTTAATCCCTAGAATACCGCCCTGGGGTCAGTTCTATTAGTATCCTCATTTGAATATGAAGATTTTAAAGACTGGGGAAGCAAATAACTCTAAAACATCTAACATCTGGGATGCCTGGGTGGCTCAGTGGTTGAGTGTCTGCCTTTGGACCAGGGCGTGATCCTGGAGTCCCAGGATCAAGTGCCACATCGGGCTCCCTGCATGGAGCCTGCTCCTCCCTCTGCCTATGTCTCTGCCTCTCTCTATGTGTCTTTCATGAATAAATAATTTTAAAAAAAATCTAACATCCTGTACCTAAAAGCAGAGCTAGAAATCAAACCACATTAATTATTTTTTTTATTTTTCTTTGAATTTAATGAGTTTACGTCAAAAAATCAGGTAGTCATTTTACATTTAAGGAAGAAAAATCTTTAAAAAAAAATACAAAGAGTGAAAGGATTTTAACAAACCACATTAATTAGAATCAAGAACCTATTTTCTTTACCACTACTGCATTGGTGGAATCTTCCCTTGGAGACCTAATCCTCATGGAAGAGGCATTAAATTATGCTTAAATTTGTCATCCACTGAAACCTCATTCCTAAAACCAGGGATGTGTTTTTGAACTGCATTTTTATAAACTGCATGAGTATATTTCTATGTTCGTTCTAATAATACCATGACATGGCTATGGGAATGTCTGCAGTTTCATATCGAAATCACTGAAGATTGATTTTGACCTTCCTATGTAACTCCTTGTTTAACATTACTGATGATGCCTTGAACGGAGGAAGGAAGTATAGGTGAACTTGGTGGTCTCTGAGGTCAAGGCACTCTTGGCTTCTTGATTTCAATCATGATTCCTAACAGAGACAATGACCAGTATGTAGTATGTGAGCAGTACAGAGATATAAGCCCAGTTAGGAAGATGTGGTATCATACAATATATCCACCACAGTATTTCCAAGAAACAAGAACAGCTATCCTGTTTTTCTCCCTAAAACAGGGACTCTGTACAGCACCACACTTCTCACTTTCTCCCTCCTTCTCAACTGTGCTCTGGGAGCCTATTCAAGACAACTTAATACTTGAAAGGAATAACAAGAAAAACAAGAAAATAAAGATATGGTATTAATCTGGCCCTGGTAAAGAGACTATTCTGATGCCTATCAGCCTTTAAAAATCTTTATAACAAAATCTGTCCTGAAATTCCCATGCCGGTGGGTATGAAATGATCCAACCCATACCCTAAGCGATGGGCAACAGAGTGGTATTACACAAGAAGTGTTACTGCTTCCATTTTCTGCCCAGTGAAGAATCCAAAGGAATACAGTCTTTCCACAAAAGAGAATATCATAAAAATACCCTCTCCCATCACAACAGGGGAGAGAACAAAAAGGCAGCAGGTAGAAAGAACTCAGAATTAAAGAGAAAAGAAACCATTTCCAGCTTGAGTAGAAAAGAGCACAAAGATATTTTTTCTAAGGCAAAAACTCCTATAAAGAAAAGAAAGCAAAGCAGTTTCCACACAAAGTAATATAAGTGGTCTGATATCTAAGAATGACTTCCTGGGGCATAACAGGAAACGGTAAGCCCAGTAAGAAATTCAGGAAAGAGAATCTAAAGGAAGTTAACAATAGGAGAGAAACTGTGGAAATTTCTAGTTAAACATGGTGGTTTTAACACATGTAATACATTCCTTCCCCAATCTGTATTAAATTGACAGTAAAGTTATAATTCACAAGGGCAAATAGAACAAGTAAAAAGAATATTACAGACAAGGTCCAAACAAAAATTTGGAGATGGAAGACAAATGGATGGGAGGCCACGGACAAGGAAGATGACCAAAGGCGTAAACCAAAAAGAATGAACTCAGTTCATACTTCAGAATCCCAGAAACACTCAAGAATGGAAGTTGGGCTTCAATGAGGGCCAAAACACAAAGTGCTTAGTCAGAGTGTGTTTAAGGAACGGGCCTCTTCCCCGGAAACCTATCTCAGTCAGATATCTGTTGTACCACGATCCTGGTAGAGGTTTATTCTCCGGAGAGGTTGAACCAGACAGGCCAGCACTGGGACACCAAGAACAAGGGGAGTCAGGATGAAGAGTCATACTGAATGAAAAAGCACAAGAACTCAGAGACCCTGGGCCCCTTCTTGATCATCTCAGAAAAATAGCAGTTAGGCTTTCGTATCCGAGAAAATCAATTGGTAAATTTGTTCTGGGGTGACAACTCAGCCAAGGAAAAAGATGAATCGATACTGACATCTGATAGTCCTCCTCTGAAATGACTAGGTCTTCAGTGACATTCCCCAGGCTGATGCTTCCAGTTGACAAGCACTGTTGGCACAAAGAACTTTCCATCAGCTTTTTTTTGCACACTATTCAGAATATGAACTCAGTCAACAGTTCTTTCCAAAGGCATGATGTAGACTCAGCAAAATTAAAAATCTCAACAGGCAAGGCAGAGACCAAAAAATAAACAGAAACAAAGAACTCAAAGGAGACTCCAGATAATTTAGGAAGTATAGTAAAAAAAAAAAAGAAAAGAAAGGAAAAGAAAAGAAAAAGAAAAAGAAAAAGAAAAAGAAAAAGAAAAAGAAAAAGAAAAAGAAAAAGAAAAAGAAAAAGAAAAAGAAAAGAAAACTTCTTTAAAATTCCCCCAAGTTCAGGATGCCTGGTGGCTCAGCGGTTGAGCGTCTGCCTTTGGATCAGGGCATGATCCCAGGATCCTGGATAGAGTCCCACGTCGGGCTTCTTGCAGGGAGCCTGCTTCTCCCTCTGCCTGTGTCTCTGTATCTCTCTCTCTGTGTCTCTCATAAATAAATAAATAAAATCTTTTTTAAAAAGTTCCTCTGAGCTACATTTAGTATATTCAAAAACATAGGAGGTAATATATTATTCTTTGAAAAAGAACAGGTTGATTTTAAAAAGAACATTTGAAGAATGAGAGCTTTTGGAAATAAACGTTAGCATCAATTACAAACCTAATTGAAGTATTAAAAAAAATTTATATATCCATAAAGCAGAGAAAACCAAAGTAAACTAAACCAAAGTAAATTAACAAATAAATAAATAACAATATAGGGATATAGAAAAGAACAAAGCAGTGACTTCAAAAGGCTATGAAACATTCTATTTTATAAACCAGAATCCTACACCCAGTCAGATTATTAATCTAAATTACCAAGTATGAATAAAGGCATAGTCATATGTGCAATTACATAAACCAAGAACAAGAAAGACATATAACTCAGAGCCTAAGTATTTAACACAAAAATGATGGAAAAGAAACTTCTCAGGAAGATAGAGAAGGGAATTCTCAGGATAGCAGGCTTGGAGATCAAGCAGTCTAGACTGGAGTAGAAGGGTTGATAGCTTCAAGGACGATCTCAGGGGGAGGAAAACCTGATAGGTTAGCCAATTCTGATTTGTTTCAGAAGTTTTATAGTTTTACCAAATAATCTAGAACCTCAATTTGTAATTGAAATTATAATAATTCATTATATCAATTATGAACAAATGAAGAAGCAATTATGACTAAGAAAATCTAAAAGTTATGCAAAGAAGGATAGAGCTGTTGAATCACTATGTTGTACACCTAAAACTCCTGTAACATTGTGTATCAACTATACTTTAAGAAAAAAATAAATTTCAAAAAGTTTTTCAAGGAAGGAAGTTTAATCATAGTATGCCATGTGGCCCTGCTATGAATAGTATTTAGAGCATCACAAGATTACAAACACCATATATTAAAAGCCAAGCAGTAGGGGAAATACAGTTGGGGATAGGAACACAATAGAGAAAATCCTCTCTTGATGTGTTCCTTTGTACTCTATAAATCAGTTGTTATATCTAGAGGCTTGCTCAGATTCAAGTTTAATTTTGTTGGTGCTTTGTGTAAACTTCCATTAGGACATCATAATGTCTGGCTATCTCTCTTTTAGTGATGTGAGTAGGTACTCACAACCATTACCTACATGTATTACTTCATCAGGGATTACCAAATTGTGAATACTAAATACATTATTCTTTCTTGATGTTATTAGTGGGATTATTCTAAAAGAGAAATTCACTGCCCCCCCCCCATCAAAACTAGGTTACCATGAGGTAAATTTCATATAGGAATCACAGAAAATAAATGCTTAGACATTTGCTTTATTTACCAGTTTTCAATAGTAATTCTTGTTTTTATAAAGGTTTCTCTTGGGTTTTGCCTGTTAATTTACAACCTACTATTTGGCTAACTTCACTCATTGTTTAGAATATTTCCATTCTTTTGGATTTTCCAGATATATCATCAAAAATCTGCAAATAAAGATAATTTCACCACCTTCTAACTTTCTTTCATTATCTATAAAGATGTTATTTTGCTCCTTTTTTTTTTGTCCCTTATGGTTTTGTATAGAATTCAATCAATAACTTTTCTATTGGTTATTTTAAGTAAAATGAATTATTTAGCAGTTTAATACAGGGGTGTGGCCAAGATAGTTTTTCTAGCTTTCTAAAATAAAATTCTTTCTTTTTTTTTTTAAGATTGTATTTATTTATTTGACAGACAGAATGAGAGAAGCAGGAAGATAGACAGGCCAAGGGAGACGGAGAAAGCAGACTCCCCTCTGAGCAGGGAGCCTGATGTAGGGCTCCATCCCAGGACCCATCCCAGGACTCCCCTCTGAGCAGGGAGCCTGATGTAGGGCTCCATCCCAGGACCCCAGGATCATGGCCTGAGCAGAAAGCAGACGCTTAACCAACTGAGCCACCCAGATGCCCCTAAAGTTCTTTCATCTGTTTCTCAAAGTTAAAAAGTAAAGACAATCTAGCACATGCTGAGATCTTCCTCATCTGTTTTCACTTAACACTTCTTTCTGGACCATCCATTTCCTTTGCCCTTGTTGAATACAAACTACACAGAAGTCTACTTCGGCACTTTCTATTCAGTGCAGGGCTTTGTCCTAGAAAGTTACTTTAATTTGACATTCTAGTGAAGTTACAGAAAGGACAACAGACTGCTCCAATATCAGTAAATCACTATGGTTGCCTTGCACTCATCTACTCACAGAAGCCTGCAAAGTGCCTCCTAGTTGCTGCCACTGCCTTAATAATGTCCCAACAAGTTGCCCGTATGTACCTAATGGCAATGGGAGAGTGGTTGGAAGGAGAGTTTCTGAGCGTAGTCTCAAAGAGTAGACCTTTCACCTTCCCTGCAGTTCTGCATACTGTTCATGGTTTGTCTGTCTCCTCACTCTTATTTTGAGGTTCACGGAGATACTTGTCAACTGTATTTGTTGTCAATATTATCCACTGGTTTTGGTTTTACTATACTAGTTGTTCTAATTACAAAAAGAGTTTCAAAACCTATACCACTGCCATCCTCCCAGACTGGTCTATTTGATCTTTCAAGCTATGTTCAAACATTACTTTAATAAAAATAAAATTTAAAGAGCTAGAGAAATACAAAAAGCATCAGGCAACACCCAACATTCTTTGATAAGAATTGAAATTAATTCCTAATTAAATACTAAAAATATAGAAACTCCCTTGTCACTTATGGTATGATGTATACACTGACTTTTAAAACTACCTGACCCCCATTAGCTACAAGCACACCCAGCACCTACATCTTGGTTTCTAACTACCACTTTCCAATAAAAGGAACTGAGATTCTTTAGAGAAAGGGCTGGTTTTAGGTCAAGGGTTGGGAAAAATACAATATTAAGCCAAAAGTGTCTCTTAGGGCCAGAACATAAGGAAGTGTTCAAAAAACTGAGGGATGAAGACATCTCAGAAGGACACAGGAGCTAACCTAAAAGAGTTCTCAATGGTTAAAGTAGGAAGAATCTGATCAACAAAAGAAGTTATGTACCAGCAGATTATAACTAGTATTGCAGATAAAATGCAGGACAGGACAACTAGTTAAATTTATATTTCAGATAAATGGTAAATAATTTTTAGTATAAGTATGCCTCATTGCAATATCTGAAAATGCCAATTTCTATATATCATTTATAGGTTGATATATAATTACATAGTAAAATATATATAATTCTCTTTCCATAACATAGGCTTAATCATTCTCAACAACTTGTTTCATTTCTTCTAAATGCTACTAAATCTAAAGGTTCTCCCAGGAGTTCAGTGATATATCTGTGACCTAGATGGACATTACTTTGCATGCATAGACAAGATTATGGGGTCAGTTTGGGGGGGGGGGGGGCGGGAACAGATCATCAATGCTTCTCACAAATGCTGTATTGATAATATTTATTTCAGCTTCATTAAGACAAAATGTGACAAGACATGTGCAGTGTCATATAGTTTAATTGAATTGAAGTGTCAATATTCTTCTTGCAGTTGACACTTCTGGCTCTGCTTTGCCCTCACCAAACTTAATATTTAATATCTGTAAAATGGCATGTTTCTTAGCAAAATGATAGAATTAAAATTCTCTTAGCATTCTCCTCTTACCTTTTAAAACTTTTAGAATATCTACTCAAAAAGTTCTTAAGTGTAAGTTAAATCTGAAAATTAACTTTAAAAGATCATAAGGGTTTTTACAAGGTTAAATGCAGGCTGGTTTTGAACATGTAAGTTTCAGTAAAAATTTTCCAGTCAAAAAGCAGCATGCACCTCAGAACTTTATATCTCCTTAGGTCAAAAGGCACTCGCCTTAATCTATCATTAGTAAAAATTTCATTATGATGAACAGGATTTCTCTTTAAGAAGACCAATTTCAACATCTACCTCTTAAATTCTAAAACATTTACACTGAAAACAAACTGGAATAAGACAAGTGAACAAATTTGAACATTTACTCTGAAATGACAATCTTTGTGAATTTGCCAAACTCAAAACTATCTTTATTGCCCACAAAAACAGTAAAGTTCAACATCCTTTCTAGGGGTTTGAAATATCAAAGGATCTTTAATTATAAAATCTCTAAACAACTAGGGGGGGAAAAAAGATTTTTCCAAAAATAAGTTGAATCACTTCTTATTTGTTTGCTGGGTACTTATGAATAAAGAGTCTGTATATAGATTGTGCTCTCTCTTTCCTCAAAAACACTAAACCACCCTGAGAGAGAGTGCATAATAATGACCTGATAAAGCCACTTGCCCTCTTCCAGCACAGCAGGCCATGACTGTAAGAGAGATACTTCCTCTGCTCCCCCACTGATAAAGAGGACTGACTGCACTTACCGAGCTGGGGCTGGAGTGCCGCCTGACTTTCGGAGACTCTTTGCCAGTGGAGGAGGACTTAAAGTTAATGCAAGCATTGTTCTCAGAATGCACCCTCTTTACTTGATTAGCTGGTTTCTCAAATGGGTCAAAAGTGCTCTGTGTCCTCTGAACCCTGACTTTTTTATCCTCAGGAATTGTGTCCAGGGGTTTGATCACTGAGTCCATTCCCTGGCAGTTCCGTGTAGACATCTTTGTGACACATATCTAGAGAAAAAAGAAAGAGCGAAAGAAATTCAGAACTTTCCACTGAAACTTTAGTATCACTAAACACATGACTTATTATTCTAGAAAGTTTGCTGATTTCCATTTCAGGAAATACCCAGAAAGTCCACATTCTAAAAACTATAGCAGCTTAAATCCCAATCTGAAAAAATTCCTCATAATTATTCCACTTCTATTCATTTAGGGCAGTCACTAAAATGCTGTCTGTAAAACGGGAAGCTTAAGGTTTAGGCTATCAGTGCTCTAAGGGGGTTCTTGAAACCCACCACATGTTTTAACCATTTGCCTGCATATGGGATTACTCTAAATCATTAGGAAGTTGGAACTTGACTTAACAATAATAATTTTTTAAAAATCAGTTGAGCTAAATCAGATGGGCATTTTAACTGACGGGTCACCATGGAAGCAGCTAACATAGCTAGAGAAGAAGATCACTATGTTTTTCAAAAGTAAATCTGTCCCATCCTACTAAGTTCATCTCCAAACTGGAATTCAAAACTTGAGCACATAAAAGAGCTAATGGAGGCACCTGGGTGGCTCAGTCGGTTGAGCATCCGCTTTCGCCTCAGGTCATGATCTCAGGGTCCTGGGATTGAGCCCTGCATTGCATTGGTCTCCCTGCTCAGTGGAGAGCTAGCCTCTCCCTCTCCCTCTGCCACTCCCCCTGGCTGTGTTCTCTCTGTCAATTAAATAAAATCTTTTTATTTTTTTTTATTTTTATTTATTTATTCATGAGAGATACAGAAGGAAAGAGAGGCAGAGACACAGGCAGAGGGAGAAGCAGGCTCCATGCAGGATCCCAGGTCTCCAGGATCACGCCCTGGGCTGAAGGTGGCACTAAACTGCTAAGCCACCAAGGCTGCCCTAAAATCTTTTTTAAAAAGTAAATAAAATAAATGTTAATGGTTACAGATGTTTAAAAATTGAAAATAGTGTTTTTTCTAATACCAAAACTAATGGATGCAAAGAAATAATACTGTAAAAAAGAAACACCAAATAACCCTCATTTCAAAATCCATAAGGTCCCTACCTGCTTCCCAACTTCCCTCATTCTCTTGCCATGCCTGCCCCACTCTGATTTTATTTTAGTCTCTGACTTTTGCCCCACTGTTCTCTATTCTATGTTCAAAACCTTTCATTCTTCCTATAATCTGGAGATTTTGTAGTTTTGATAAAATAATTTTATGGCCTCTAGCTTGTCTACGAAGCTAGGTAAACTTTATTGTTCTCTCAAGAGAAAAAATAATTCTGAAATTGCTTTTAAAGTTTTTTTTTTTCTTTCTTGCTATTAAGTTTCCATATCTTCATTTTTAAAAGCAGGGAAACAGAAGAATATCCCATATTGTTAAAATAAAGTATCTGTGTATTACATACAGGATGATTCCACATGAGGAATACATGTAGGTATGTGTATGAATGGATATAGATACAGATATATACAGACAAACAGATACAAACACAGACATAAATATTTGTATGTGTATGTATGAGCACAGTGGAAGCAATATAAGAAAACATACCAACCTGTTAACATAAGGTACTTCCAGACACGTGGAATTGGATTGGTCAAGGGTAAGATTACTAATTTTTATATACCCCGTATTGTCTGAATTATATAATAAACATGTCTGATAATGTAATTTTTTAAAACCACTGAACTAGGAGAGCACATATAATTGAATTATGCCCTTTCTTAAAATTTTTTAAACAAACCAAAAAAAAAGTTTATTTAAATCTTAAGCATCAGCTCTGTCCTAAGAGTAAAGCACAGGCTGAATTTTAATTAAGTCAAATGACAAGGATTATCATCAAACATTTTTAGCAAACCACAATACTATTGAACTTGCCTTGAAAAGACTTAAGACCAATTCCTCTACCCATGATCAAAAATGAACAATTTATCACAGGTAGGTGAGATGCACTCAATATTTTTAAGAATTTATGTTTTCTTCTTAAGGATGTGAAAGCAAGAGGCAATAGATGTGATGTGGATGTGAAACCACCCACATCATTGAAGTAAGTAGATTATAATAATGTATAAACACATGGGCCTGAGAAGTTAACAAACCTCAAGCATAAGAAATACAAAGAAAAAAACAAGAAAGCACATCAAAATCAAATTGCTTAAAACCAGGGATAAAGAGAATATCTTAAAAAGGAGCCAGAAGGGATTTAAAAGATAGGTATAACAGTAAATACTTAGAAACTAAATAATACAAAAGGAGAATTAAAAAAGTATCTTGAGGGATCCCTGGGTGGCTCAGCAGTTTAGCGCCTGCCTTCTGCCCAGGGCCTGATCCTGGAGACCCAGGATCAAGTCCCACATCAGGCCCCCCACAGGGAGCCTGCTTCTCACTCTGCCTGTGTCTCTGCCTCTCTCTCTCTGTCTCTCATGAATAAATAAATAAAATCTTTAAAAAAAAAAAAAAAGTATCTTGAACTAAATGAAATTTAAAAAATCAAAATGGCAGAATGTAGGAAAACTAGTACTTCAACTGTAGAAAATTAATAGTACTGAATGCAGATATAGAAAAAACAAAAGATCTCAAAGAACTGTGATTACACCTTAAAATACAAGAAAAAGAAGAGCAGGTGAAACTCAAAATAAGAATGAAAATAATAAATATCAGGGTGTAAATACATGAAATAGAATATCAAAAGCTATAAGGAAAATCAATGAAACCAAAATCCGGTTTGTTTTCAGAGAAGATTTTTTTTTTTTTTAAAGATTTATTTATTTATTCATGAGAGACACAGACTGAGAGAGAGAGGCAGAGACACAGTCAGAGGGAGAAGCAGGTTCCTCACTGGGAGCCCGATGCGGGACTCGATCCCAGACTCCGGGATCACGACCTGAGCTGAAGGCAGGCACCCAATCACTAAGCCACCCAGGCGTCCCTCAGAGAAGATTTTTTTTTTAAATAAATAAATAAACCTCTAGCCAGACTGATAAGGACAAAAGGTAAAAAACAAATACTGCCAATATCAGAAATTGGAAAGGTGATATCACTACAGACTCTACAGATATTATGAACAAGTTTATGCCAATAAATTCAGCAACTTAGAAGAAACAAATGCCTTGAAGGACAAAAACTAGCAAAGTTCACTCCAGAAGAAACAAGTAAGTCTATGTCTATTAAAGAAATCACATTTATAGCCAAAAACCTTGCCACAAAGAAAAAGTCAGGGTAGGCAGCACTACTGGCAAAGTAAACCATACATTTAAGGAAGAAGGAACACCAATTCTACAGAAACTCCAAAAAAAATTAAAGAGGCAAGAATACCTCTCAACTCATTATATGTAACCAGCATCATTTCAACCCTAAAACCAGACAAAAATATTACAAGAAAATGACAGATTGATTTCTCTCATGAATCTAGATCTAAAAGTCACTGGCACACTTTTAATAAACTTAATCCAGTAGTATATAAAAAGGATAATAAATCATGAAAAAGTAGAATTACTCCCAGTAAGGCAAGATAGGCTTAATATTTGAAAATGTGTAGGTTGCCATTTTAGGGGCACCTCAGTTGCTCGGTTGGTTAAGCATCTGACTCTTGATTTAGGTTCAGGGTTGTGAGATCAAACCTCATGTTGGGCTCTGTCCTAGGCATGTAGCCTGCTTGAGATCCTCTCTCCCTCTTCCTCTGCCCCTCTACCTACCCCCAAACACGAGTGTGCTCTCTCTCTCTCTCTCTCTCTCTCTAAAACACACACACACACACACACACACACACACACAAAATGTGTAGTTTATCATTTTAATAAACAATGGTTTATTAAACCATTTAGAGATTAACAATCTCTAAAATGGTTCCTAGTGATGGCTACTTCCAGGTATTTATACTCTTACTTAGTCCCCAGATCTTGAATGTGGGCTATACTTTCTGACTTGTCTTCAACAAATAGAATATGGCAGAAATCACAGGATTTCATTTCAGAGAAATAATTATAAAATAACCGTGGCTTCTGTATTGGTACTCTTCCTCTCTCCCTCTCTCTTAGATTACTTAGCCCTAAGAAGGTCAGCTGCTATGTCATGAGGCAGCCTTGTCAAGAGACACATGTACAGAAAGACTGAGGCCTGAAAACACCAATGTGATCTGTGCTTTCAAGGGCAACCACAGCCCAGCATACTGCTTGACCAAAACTTCATGAGAGACCCTGAGCCAGAGGTACTCAGCAAAAGAGTACCTGAATTCTAGAACCACAGAAAATGTGAGATAAATAATGTTTGCTGTTTCAAGATATTAACATTTGGGGTAATCTATTATGTGACAATAAATAACTGATATACAGATATTTTTAATCATAGGATCATCTCAATAGACTCAGAAAAAACATCTGATAAAATCCGTACCCATTTATGATAAAAATTCAATCAATTAAAAAATAAAAATGGCTATTTTTATGGCTGAAATTAATAAAACAAGAAATGAGTGTTGGTGAG
Organism: Vulpes lagopus; assembly: GCF_018345385.1. Classification (NCBI taxonomy): domain Eukaryota; kingdom Metazoa; phylum Chordata; class Mammalia; order Carnivora; family Canidae; genus Vulpes; species Vulpes lagopus. The sequence goes on along the minus strand of NC_054836.1, from coordinate 16,289,904 downwards.
ATGTGGAGAAACACTTGTGCACTGTTGGTGGAAATGCAAACTGGTGAAGCTGCTATGGTAAACAGCATGGAGGTTCCTCAAAAAGTTAAAAGAGAAATACTTTATAATCCAGCAATCACACTGCTGTTGTAATCACCCAAAGATTACAAAAACACTAATTCAAAGGGATGCATGCACTCCTATGTTTATAGCAGCACTATTTACAATAGCCAAGATATGGAAGCAGCCCGAGTGTCCACTGATAGATAAATGGATACAGAAGATGTGGTATATACACATACATACAACAGAATATTATTCAGCCATAAAAAGAATGAAATCATGTCATTTGCAAATACATGGGTAGAGCTAGAGAGTAAAACACTCAGCAAAATCAAAGAAAGACAAATACTTTATGATTTCACGCATATGTGGAATTTAAGAAACAAACAAGCAATGAGAGAGAGAGAGAGAAATCAAACAAATAACAGACTATTAACTGTACAAAACAAACTGATTTTACCAGAGGGGAAGTGGGTGGGGGGTTGGGGGGTGAGATAGGTGATGGGGATTAAGGAGGGCACTTCTGATGAGCACAGGGTGATGTTTAGAAGTGCTGAATTACTATATTGTACACTTGAAACTAATATAACATTTTATTTTAACTAACTGAAATGAAAATAAAAACTTAAAAAAAAAGTTTCCTCAAGCGGTTAAAAGGCATCTACAAAAAAAGCAAAGTGACATAAAAGTTAGTGGTGAGAAACTAAATACCTTTCTCCTATGAACAGGAACAAATCAAGGATGTCCACTCTAACCACTAATTTAGTATTCATTATGTTATAAGTTCTAGATGATGCCACAAAGCAGGAGAAAGAAATAATAAGCATCCACATTGGAAAGGAAGAAGTAAAGCCAACTTTATTCACAGAAGATATCATCTATGTAGAAAATCCAATAAAATCTACAGAAAAAAAATCTCCCAAGAATTAATAAGTTTATCAAGGGTGCAAGATATAAGATCAATATACAAACAAAAGCATTTATATTTCTAGATACTATCAACAAACAATCAGAAATTAAAATTTAAAAAACAATTTAGCAAAAAATAAAAAATAAAAAACAATTTACAACAGCTTTGAACAATACAAAATATTTAGCAATAATTCTGACCATATATGTGCAAGATCTATACAAAGGACTACAAAACATGGCTGAAAGAAGGAAAGAAAGAAAGAGAGAAAGAAAGAAAGAAAAGAAGGAAAGAATCTATAGAAAGATCTATACAAAGGACTACAAAACATGGCTAAAAGAAGGAAGGAAAGAAAGAAAGAAAGAAAGAAAGAAAGAAAGAAAGAAAGAAAGAAAGAAAGAAAAGCCAATTCACGGGTCTTTCAATTTATTGTGACACTTTCAGAAAGAAGTTAATCTCTGTGTTTCAGCCATAAAATGTTACTAGTTTCTTAATTTAAAAGGAGATTTACATATGTACATATAAATCAAACAAGGTAATAAATGTATATAAAATGATAATATAAAAAGATGTAAATGTGGATTGAATTAATACATGGCTAATGGGAAACACTACAACTCTATCCTTGAAAATAGCACCAGGAAGCATAGTGCCACAGGAAAATCTTGTAGTTTTGCAAAGGAGACAGTGGAGCTAACTCTACATCCCACTTAACCCTCTATTCTATTTTTTATGCAAAGCCTTAGAACTATCTTAGTAAAAAAAAAAAAAAGAACTATCTTAGTAAAACATATTTTATCAGATAAAATTGGGATTTTTCTATATTTATAGGAAAATATGTGAAAATTTTTTTTCTAGATATATGGGGGAAATTTCACTAGGCAGTATAAATTTGTAACACATGTATACTAACAGAGCTACAGCAAAAATATTAGCAAAGGCTAAAGGACAAATGTCACTTCAACATGTCAGCAGAAGAAAGAAGGGCTGTAAGGGCACCACTGAAGCTGAAAAAATGAACTTCATTCTGAACAAGTTCATGAAGCCACATAACTTCCATAAACCTTTCATTTGCTGTTCTTTGTGCTAACAGATTGGCTGGCAAAACTAAGACTCACAAGGTTATGTGTTAAGTTTAGGAGACAGAGATTCCCCAACTGGAGGTTTTGATAAATTCTCTGAATCTCTACAATTTAAGAGAAATTGCTATGGAATGTACTGCAAAGTAGGGCCTTATGTCTCTCCTCGTGCTTTATGTGAAGTGTCCTACATTTATATGTTCAGTCAGGTAGCCTCTCATTTCATAGATCTGACTATGGCACATTTATGGATAATTGCAGAAACCAGTGTGAGCTGTGCACAGTAGAAAACCAGGTTTCTACAGTATTCTAGCATTAAGACAGAAGAGTGGCAGCCTTTTCCTAATTTTCAAGGGAAAAAGTATTTCTTTTTTTTTTCTTTTTTTTATGATAGTCACAGAGAGAGAGAGAGAGGCAGAGACATAGGCAGAGGGAGAAGCAGGCTCCATGCACTGGGAGCCCAATGTGGGATTCGATCCAGGGTCTCCAGGATCGCGCCCTGGGCCAAAGGCGGGCGCCAAACCACTGTGCCACCCAGGGATCCCAAGGGAAAAAGTATTTCAACAAAATTTCTTAAGCTTAAAACAGTTCCCTACAAACATTCTTAAGCATTTCACATTTATCATTTTTGTCCTCTACTAAGAAACAACAAAACATAAGTAAAAAACTATCACTAACATGAACTTCTTGGAAATAGTATAGTTATATGGAAATATGCATGTCTACGGTTGTGATTTTATTTGCTATGTTCACTACATATTTCTTGCTGGTCAGTTCCTAACTCTTATGATAATTTTCAAATGTATCAGTACCCACAGTGGTTTGCAGGGGACCATGCTTCCCAGGTACTCTAGAAACAGACCACACTAGACCCAGAATTTTATCCAGCTCCTTGCAGGTAAGACCACTGTCCACATTATTGCACCCTTCTCCTGCGGTGCCTTGCTCAGCACCTGGCCCACAATAAAGTTCAGTAAGGTTCTGCCAAATTAATATATCAGATGTAAGAAAGTTCATTCAAATAAGTAGTCTTCTTGCTGCTGTTAACAGGCCCAAAGCACTGAAAAATTTACTGTCCAAAAGCTATTGTCAAAAAGACAGCAGTCTCGACACAAGAATAATAAACATACATATTGATGCATCAAAGATTTTTTTTAACCAGCAGCTCATTGTGATAGAATTCTAAAGTGACACGGAATGTCCCTCACCTTTGGAAGACAGCTCTGCTCATGACTATACCCCAAAGCAATGTCTCTTGCTTTTGAATAATCCCCTCCCCTTTGAATGTGAAAGTGATGAGATATCACTCCCATAATTACATTCTATCATGTGGCAAATGGGAGATTATCCTGAGTGGGCCTGACCTAATCAGGTGAGCTCTTTAAAAGCAGAGAGTTTTCTTCAGCTAGTCTCAGGAAGAAAAAGAGAGATGTGATCTGGGTAGCCTGGCAGAAGCAAACATTTCATGCTGTGAACTGAAACAGGGCTCCACGGTACAGCACTGCGAGGCAGCCTCTTAGAGCTGAGAGTGCTCATCGGCCAAGCTGGCAGGAACATGGGGACGATGGTCCTGTTACAACCATGAGAAAATTATTTCTGTCAACAACTAGTGAGATAATTAAGAGGATCCTGAGTCCCAGGTAAGAACCACAACCACGCCTAAAATCTTGATTTCGAGTGAGCCCAAGGGTAGAGAAACCAGCTGTGCCATGCCCGGACTTCACAGAAACTGAGCTAATAAGCTGGTGAGTTTGTGGTAATAGGCTACGCAGCAGTAGAAAACTAATACACTCACTTTACTGAAATTGCTTGAAGTACTTTGACATTTGCGTAGAATGTTCTTAGGAACTTGTTGCAGACACCACTTTCTGAATTTGATATACTGTATCAGATCCAGGAAAAAGTAAGTGACAAGTCTTGTGACCATTATCAATTTAAATGGCCAAATATTGCTAGTTTTCTGCACAGTGTAACTCCATCAGCCCACAAACACAGCTCTACATAATTAGGGTTACACACAATTAATGTTGGTCTCCAATTTTCCTGAGGTTTACATGAATAATACCATTATCAGCACCCACTCTGTACATGTATCTTCATCCAGGAAAGTAATCTATACTTGAATTTTCCATGCAGGACTCAATGACTGTACTGGAAATGTTTCAAGTTTCCAATATTTGGGACAAACGGCTTAAACACAATCTCGCCAGCTCTGCTAACCACGAGCAGAACAGAAAGAAGAATCTAGGGCCTTTATGAAGATAAGAGGGAACCAGCCTTGTTGACCTCCTGAGCTTTTCAGACAACTCACCAGGCAGACTCCAAAAAAGAAGACAAAAGGACTTGGGCCCAGAGAAAGATGCAGGCAAGATGAAGTAAGAATAGTACTCATTCCCCACAGAAAGCTGCAATTTCTGGCAGCTCAAAGAATAAAATTATTGAAGAACCAGGGCACATAAAGAGATGAGCAAGTACATTGGAGTCCTAGCAATGAAAGAGGGTTCTAGAAGTCAAATTATACACTGTGCTACTCCCCAACACCCAAGTCTTCATCTGATTCCTTCTATCAAACTCAGCAATCTACATAAACATCCTTCCTTCCCACAACAAAATGCTTATGGTCAGTGCAGTAGAAAGTCTTGAAGACACATAAAATCGGATATTTTAACAAAACGGAAGGACAGAAGCATGATATGTCAAACAGAAAAAAATCAGTGGGAATCCATAACCTCGAAAAGACAGATTCTTCCAAACACCAAACAGTAGCTCTTTGATGCATTACTTTCATGTGTACCCCAGTGCCCAGATTTTGGTCTATGTTCCAATTCTCCACTATGAAAAAAGAGGAATCCTTGGAAGGTAATCTGATTCCAGTTCACAGGGCAGGAAACACAAAACAGCTGTGAAATATCCAGCTGTTACCAGAAAACTAGGATCCTTTCACAAATGTCAGGGGCAATGCAAGAAGGGGACAAAGAAGTCTGCCTATAGGGATTCCTAACAGCCAAATTGTGATTATGCATTTGGGCATTACCAGGAAAATAAAACTATGGTTAAATGAAACAAGGGGAATTGTTGAAAAGACCATTATGACTTCAAAAAAGCAAAGCTAGTATAAAGGGCAAAAGGCAGTTATAAAATAAAAGAGGCATGAATGGAATAGGATATGGTTGGTTTTAATACATGGAACTGCATTAAGAAAGGAGGAAGGCAACTAGTGCTAGCAAAAGTAGGAACTGTACCAGCAGCACAAGCATAGGAAGAGCAGCAACAAGGAATGCTCTTAACAGGGCAGGTCAATCTAACACAGTAACAGACTAAATTAAGAATATGCAATGTTGCCTAAGCAATGCTTTACAAAGAACATGTCCAGGAAGACACCAAATTGCAAGGAAAACTTATGTGAAAACAGGGAGCAGAGGCATTTTTTGGAAATGTGTTAAATTTTAATAACTAAGAGAAATTTAACCCTTAAAAAGAAAACTCAACTGACTGCTAACCAGTGACACAGATCTGAATCACTTTGGAAAAAGCAACGGAGACCCAACAGTCAACAGCTCAGATCCTGTAAGCCCAGCTATTCTGAAAAGGCATTGTTTTTGTTTGTGGATCTCTAAAGATTACACAACCCCAAGAAGATTTAAAAAATGTTACTGAAACCCCTGGAAATAATTTAAATAAGTAGATTATAACCCTAGGAAGGTATAAAAAGACACATAAATAAAATTAATTAAACCCACAATGTTGGTGTTTTAAATAGGATGAGTGTAAGCATAGTAATATAATTTGCAATAATCATATTTGTACTTGTTTTCTTTAAGGTGTCTGAAATATGTTAAAATAATCAGTCATACTAAATTAGTATTCAAAATTAAGGAAATTTAATTAAGTCAGTAGTCAATGCTTAATTGTACTGAGACAAACTGGTTTTCAAAATTATACTTATTAGCTATATCTTTTTAAGAACATAGGCACTTATCCAAGTACAAAGGCCATAACTGTAGATGTTTCAGGCACAGAAGACCCTGGGATGCCATCAACTTTCCTTACACATACTTTGTTAGTGCCCTCTGCCTAAGGCACATCTACCTCCTTCCTCCCATACCAAGTCACGTTCCTACCATATTGTTCAAGACTCTATTTTCATGTAGCTGTCTTGTTTTCCCATTTATTAAACAGACGGTCTTTTTCCTATGGTATATTCTTACCTCCAGTTGTCATAGACTAATAGACCATAGAAATGTGGGTTTATTTCTGGGCTCTTTATTCTGTTTCATTGATCTATATGTCTATTTTTATGCCAGTACCATACTGCCTTAATTACTATAGCTGTGTAGTATAGTTTGAAATCTCCAGCTTTGTTCTTCTTTCTCAAGATGGTTTTGGCTATTTTTAGTATTATTTATTCCAGTACTGTGAAAAATGTCATTGGGATTTTGAAATTGTGCTGACTCTGTAAATTGCTTTGAGTAGTACAGATTTTTAATAATATGAATTCTTCCAATCCATGAGCACAGTATATCTATTTATTTGATGAAAGAAATTGAAGATTTCTTTCATCAATGTCTTGTTTTTAGAATATAGGTCTTTCACCTCCTTCGTTAAACTTATTCCTAGCTATTTTATTCTTTTTTGATGCAAATGTAAATGGGACTCTTGTCTTAAATTCTTTTTTTTTTTTTTAAGAAAATTTTATTTATTTATTCATGAGAAACACAGAGAGGGAGAGAGGCAGAGACATAGGCAGAGGGAGAAGCAGTCCATGCAGGGAGCTCGACGTCGATCCCCGGTCTCCAGGATCGTGCCCTGGGCCGAAGGCAGCACTAAACCGCTGAGCCACCTGGGCTGCCCCTTAAATTCTCTTTCTTATAGTTATCAGTGTACAGAGAAACCACACATTTCTGTTAATATTAATTTTGTATCCTTAAAGTTTAATAAATTCATCAGTTCTAACAGATTTTTAGTAGAGGATTTAGGGGTTTTTTTTATATGTAGTATCATGTTATCTGCAAATAGTGACAATTTTACTTCTATCTTTCTTTTTTTTTTTTTTTTTTTAAATTTTTATTTATTTATGATAGTCACAGACAGAGAGAGAGGCAGAGACACAGGCAGAGGGAGAAACAGGCTCCATGCAGCGGGAGCCTGATGTGGGATTCGATCCCGGGTCTCCAGGATCGCGCCCTGGGCCAAAGGCAAGCGCCAAACCACTGCGCCACCCAGGGATCCCTACTTCTATCTTTCTAATCTGGATGTGTTTTATTTCTTTTTCTTGCCTAGCTGCTATAGTCAGGACTTCCAATACTATGTTAAATAAAAGTGGCAAGAGTGAGCATCCTTATCTTGTTTCTGATCTTAAAGGAAAAGCTTTCAGCTTTTACCATTGAGTGTAATGTAACTGTGGGTCTGTCATGTATGGCTTTTACTATGTTGAGGTACATTCCCTCTATGCCCACTTTCTTGAGAGTTTTTATCCTAAATGGGTGTTGAATTTTGTCAAATGCTTTTCCTGCAGCTGCTGTGATGATCATATGATTTTTTTCCTTGGTTTTGTTAATACAACAAATCTGTATCCATAGGCAAGAACAAAAGTGGAAACAAATGGGACTGTGTCAAACTAAAAAGCTATTACACAGTGAAGGAAACCATCAACAAACAAAAAGACTAAATAGGAGAAGATATTTGTAAATGATATATCTTATAAGGGGTTAAGATCCAAAATAGATCTTTATAGAACTTCTATAACTAAATATCAAAAAAAAACAATCTGAATGAAAAATGAGTAGAGGACCTGTATAAATACTTTTCCAAAGAAGACTACACATGGCCTACAGATAGATGAAAAGGGAAATGCAAATCAAAATCACAATAAGATATCACCTTGCCCTGTCAGAATGGCTATTATAAAAAAAGCCAAGAAATAACAAGTGTTGGGGAGGATGTGTAGAAAAGGGAACTCTCATGCACTGTTAATGGGAATGTAAATTTGTGAAGCCACTATGGAAAACAGTTTTGAGGTTCCTCAAACAATTGAAAATGGAAAGATCATATGATCCAGCAATTACACTTCTAGGTAAAGAAAACAAAAACATTAATCAGAAAAGACATCTGGACACCATGTATGTCAAAGCATTATTTACCCAAGAGAGGAAGCAACCTAAATGTCCATCAACAGATAAGTGAATAAAAAAGGTTTTATACATATAGTATACATAAATATCACAGGATATTACTTAGCCATAATAAAAAAAAACATAATCTTGCCATTTGCAACAACATGAGTGGACCAGGAAGATACTATGCTAAGTGAAAATTCAGACAGAAAAAGACAATCACAGTATGTTTTCACTTATATGTGGGATCTAAAAAACAAGCAAATGAAACAGAAACAGATTCATAGATACAAAAACAAACTGGTGGTTGTCAGAGGGAAGGGGGTGAGGAATGGGTGAAATAGGTAAAGGTAAGTAAGAGGTACAATCTTTCAGTTATAAAATAAATAAGACTTGGGGATATACAGCATAAAGAATACAGTCAATAATACTGTAGCCACTTTGTATGGTGACAGATGGTAACTAGACTATTGTGATGACCATTCCGTAGTACAGATAAGTATCAAATCACTATATTATACACCTGAATCTAATATAATATTATATGTCAATTATTCTTCAATTTAAAAGACGACTCTTCTCAAAAACTATTTTTGCTCAGAAGCCTTTGTAATTAAATCCCACTCACCACTTAGTTTGCCCCAATATTTTGTGTACCCTGAATTATAGTTATTCTTTTTGTGATATTTTAAACCTCAACAATTTGATTGTCTCCTCCAATTGGCAAAGACTGTTTTCTATTTATTTTATAGCCCCCCAAGAACACCTTCTTCAAATCTCTACTTGAAGGGTCTAGCAAAGGTTTTTGACTAATTTAGGGAAAGTACGGGCTTTAACATAGACTAAGAGTGGTTTTCTCAAATGACAGAATCAAAAGAAAACACATTTGGTACCTATTCCCAAAGCCAATCACAGGAAATAGCTGTGCTATCAGTGCTGTCTGAAAATAACAGACAAGCCAATATTAACAAGAATAAGGCTAGGTCTTCTCTATGCCTGAATTTTTGTGCTTTGTTCCTGCTGTTTGGAAACTAAAGTGACAAAATTTACATAAGCAGGGATGTCTCGTGGTACCTGAAGGCAGATAAAAAGAAGAAATCATCACAAATACCAAAATAAACTTCTGTTATTCTTTTTCCCAGTAAATTCAATAGAACCTAGAATTCAAGCAAGGTTAGAGATGCACCCACATATTTAGGTGTTCATCTAAATCAATTATTTTGAGTCACTCATCATTAACAGGGGTCTGTACTTTACTTGGCAGACTCAAAACTCAGTAAAAATTGTTAGAAATTTAAATAGTATTAGAGGCTCCAAAAGTCACAGTTTGACCTATGATTTTAGCTTGGAGCTATGTAAATTCCAGACAACTGTCTACCAAATTCACAGCAATGGATTTGAAAGAGCACAACTTAATTCAGTTAAGGCTGGCATCCATTTCAAGTGAATTCATTCAGGCTGAAAATTGTCCCTTTGAATCAACCATTTTCTGGTGATGAGCATTTTACTGAATTCATGGTGTGATCTTCTCCACTTCTTCACTCCACACTCTTCATGAAGACAGACACTAGGGGAAAAGTGGCTTAAAGAACTCTATACTAACCCATAGCAAATATGCATGCTGCCAGGCAGTAAGCTAAATCATGGTCTTTTGATGTTCATGAAAGAAATATCCATGACAGGCCCAATACAAAACTGGCAAATATAAATAGGCAAAAATCTTGATACTACAACAACTCTTACTCTTGTTTTTTCCCCTCCCCTACCACGCTCTGAGTCTGATGGGTTTCTCCTACTCAGTGTCTCCTCTCAAAATATGCTCCCAATAAAAAAGCCCATCATCAGTCATCTACAAGTTTTTGAACACTTAAAATCGGAATGTAACCTCTCCCAGAATTATTTGAACTTTAAGCATTATACAATAAAAAGCTTCATTTTTTTTAAAAAGAATTTCAGCTAGGGGTGCATAGGTGGGCAAGGTATTATGGTGGGGGTGGGGGTAGGGGGTGAAGTAGGAGGAATTTCTAATGCCAATGGCATTATAAACCATGACAGCTGCTTTCATCTCTAACCTAAACGTACAAGATCTACAAACATGCTCCCTCTCTTTGTAGTCTTTTTCTCATGTGTGTGTGTGTGTGTGTGTGTGTGTGTGTGTAAAGGTGGCAATGTGAATGGTTACACAGAACACAGATATTGGATGTGTTATCTCTTTGTACATAAAGGGATATACACATGGGTGTTATTTTTACTTATAGCTAGATTTTATCAGAACCAAGATCTTGCCTAAAATCACCTTCAGAATATTAGCTAACTTCCAGGCAAGCCTCCTGCCCATGTAAGTCACATAAGTGACTGAGGACAATCACTTAAACTCTCTGAATCTCAGTCATATCATCTGTATAATGATACAGCTGGAGTAAATAGCTCCTAAGACCTTTTACAGCTTGACTGTTCTATTATGAACTCCAGGCAGCCATTTGCAGCTGGTAAATGATTTTAAATAGACCAACTACATAAGGCCAGACACATAAATTTATTTCTTGTGCTTCCTTTTACATACCATTTCCCTTAGGATTTTAGGTTTAGAAAGGAGGTAGACACGTTCACACCACAAATACCTGCTGATCTCTCCCGGTCTCTGTGGGTCTTCCTTAACTCCAAAATCCCAGCGTTGTTTCTCAATGATGGTATCCCAGGCCTTTCGGCTGACAAATTATTTGTGAGCAGCATGATGCTACAGTCACATCATAGGATGTTTGGCAACCCTGGTTCTGTCTACTAAATGCCAGGTGCATCCTTATGTCACTGTCACTGTCACATGTCAAAAATGCCCTCGCGAAAGAACTAGGATATTTGTACATTGTACTTCATGATTTGTCACTTAAATGTATGCTGCCTTATATGCTTTCCTATAAGCCACTGTGGAATTTGTTTTCACGTGTTTGGTTTATTCCGTTGGGATGGGAGGACGTCTTTGTTTTGCTCTATTTCTCATAAGTTCACTATATTTCTATGACCAAACTGTAAACATGTTGAGCACAGAAATTATCTTCTGATTCTTTAATGTTCCCCAAAGCCCAAAAGATGGCATGAAATGGGCATTCTATTAATATTTACTCAAAGATGGACTGTTTTCCTTATACGAGCCTTCCCCCTTAACTAAACATATTTTATTTAAAAAAATTAGTCCTACCTACATAACAATGAGGCACCTTCTGATGCCAGATCTTTTCCAGTCAATGAAAAGGCTTTCACCAGCTGTTCCTGCTCACCAGAATTCAACATCTAGTACTGTGATTTAATTTGAAAATGCTTATTTTTCTACTGACTGGTTTCTTTGGAATCTGACCTAATTTCATTTAAATCCTGAATCCACTGGCTAACAGACACAGTTGAATGGAGAATTCTTGAGGACGCTACATTCCTCTATGCCACTTCAGTGACTACAGTTTTATTACAATCCTTACTGGGCTTCAATGCTTACTACTAAGAGGCTTGATGATTATCTTGCTAGTTTTATTATGAAATAGTAAATATTAAATTTAGGTGATCTTTGCTTAAACTTTAATATATGTTGCTTAAATAATTTTATTTAGCCCCTTTCCCTTCCTTATAATTATACTCGAGGGGCACCTGGGTGGCTCAGTCAGTTGAGTGGTTGACTCTTGGTTTCCGCTCAGGTCATGATGTCAGGGTCATGGGATCAAGCCCCACAATGAGTCCTGCATCAGCATGAAATGGGAGTTCTGTTCTCTCTCTCTCTCTCTCTCTCTCTCTCTCTGCCCTACCCCCTGCTTGCACACACATGTGCTCTCTCTAAATATATAAATAAAATCTTTTTAAAAATTATACTCGATTTTAGGTATATATGATACAGTTACTTACAAGTTCGCATAAACAGATGCTTATATTTACTGACCTCTATGTTCTCTATTTCACCCAAATAATAATGATAAACATTTAACACAAAATTTAATGAATACATATGGTAAGGGTAAAAATGCCCTCTCTGTTGGTTGCTATGGCTTACATAGGTTTTTTGTTGTTGTTGTTAATGTAGCTATCTTTGGGAATCAGGATTTCATCTGGAATATTCTCTAACACCCTTCTGTTGTGGACCAACAGCACTGGCAACACCTGAGATCTCAGCACCTCCCCCCCTCAAGTCTTACTGAGTCAGAACCTGCATTTAAACACTATCTTTAAGGGACTGGAGTACATGTTACAAGTTTGAGGAGCAGTGCTCTAAACCATATATAATAGATTCCGCTGGTATGGCCAAATAAGGGAGTTAGATTGTGTGAGAAGTCAAGAGTTTAAGAGGCAAAATTTATTTCAAACTCTGGGTACCATATGAATGATGATCATTTCAATATTCCTTGGGTAACATTTTTACACAAAATTCCCACAAAGGGTCATGGCAATTTCAGATAATTCTTTAACATAATTTTGAAATATTCTGAAATAATTCTGAAATAAAATAGTCCATTAAGGTATACCCAAAATATTTATGCATTTTTTAGAAGCAATACGATCAGAATAAGTGAAAAGTAGAACAAGAAGAATACACATGTGTTACAACAGCATATGTAACATTATTTCCAGTGTAGAAATTTGTGGATTTATGCATTTCTAATACAGAAGCATTGTTTTGCCACTGGCTACCATATCGATGAAAAAAATTACCACAAAATTATGCCAAGGAGATGTGAACCCAGTATCTTGCTTTGCCCTTTATTCACCAGAGTTTATTTGGTAATTTTGAAAGAAAAAAAAGAAAGAAAGAAGTCACTTTAGGATCTAGAAACAATATTTTTAAAAGAACTTACACTTGTAAAGTGCACCATGTATCCTAAAACAGGTCCTCCCTTGGAAGGAAAATAAAAAGCCCTTTGCCTACATGGCATAACTGAATATGTCCCACCCCACTGGACAAGGGACAGGAACCCTTCTTCACGAATAGAAGGACATGGCAATTCTGTGGAAGTCTGGGTGGCTTTCTGTCACTGTTTCCACCAAAAACATACTATATATCCCAAAAAAGGTCAAAAGGAGAAAGAAGAAGAAAGGCGAATTTTCTCTTACTTGATGTCCATAATTATACACTGATTAAAATTCCATCATGGATAAGAGTCAAGAGTGTAGCATTCATATCATATGGCCAAATGAATATATAGTGTTGGGAGTTGAAAGATTAGAATTGACATCTATATTATCTACCTCTCCCACTTATAGTCAGAGGGCTCAGAAAGGGGCTATGTAAAACAAGAATCCCCACATGCAATAAGGGAGTGGCTTTGTTGAGATTCCACAAAGCAAAAGCCTATTCCAACCTACAAAATTCTAACAGCTGCAGTTAGGAACTGGAATACCCATTCTTGACAAAACAGAAGACTCAAGCTACACAAGTGGCTCACTACGCATGGCTAACTAGTTTCTTCATCAAGACACTATTCCCTTAAAGCCCTTATTATAGAAAAGAAAGTCTGTTTCTGCAAATAAGAACCTTTTCCCCCTCTCTCACAGAATTTACAGGTTTAAATATAGCTTTTCTTTTTATTCTGTTTTGTCTTAAGTCCTACCTAACCTGAGAAAGGAAAACCAGAGTGTTTTCAAAGGACGCCACACCATGCAGAGGTGTGAAATAAACTAGCAAGAAGGACTAATATCACCTATAGCGATTTTAAAATGTCTACCACGCCAGAAGTACTAATAATACATGGATAAGGCTGAGCTCAGATACAGTTGTATGAAACCATGAACATGGTCCAGGATGCTTTCTACCTATATGCTTACTGTTTGAGGGTTTTTTGGGTTTTGGTTTTTGGTTTTGTTAACATCACAAGGACCAGAGAAACTGCCATTTGTCTCAAAGGCTGTGCAAACGATAGTCTCGGGTGCCTTCTGAATTGTTTTGCTTCTCTTCTGAATTTCATTGCACCACCCATAGCTTCTTTGTACTAAACTGGGCCAGTTCTTCCTTCATGTTTATACCTTTCAAATATCTGTAGCGCGCTGTTCTGTCCCTCATGTAAGATCAAGCATCCAGGAGGCATAATAACATTTAAAATGGAAACTGAAAAAAAGACACTACTGGAGGTACTGGCTGATCCATTAGGGCCTGAATTTCCTTCCACTGGTAACCATATGAACAGCATTTAAAAATAAAGATTATAAATATTTTTAAATTCCTTCCCTGAAAGAGAAATAAAATTGTGCACTATCTTTTTACTCTGAAACAGATGGCTATATAAATAAGTACAACTTATATCTCCTCACCTACAATAACCATCTTTTTAATAAAATTTAGAATGTATTAATGCTTGAATAATAATTTAGTGACTAATGTCAAGAATGATGTTATAAAGTTTAAAAGTTTAATGTCTTTATTCTAATAAAATAAATGGAAATACAAACCTGACCAAAGAATTCAGAAAAATATAGGGCATCACTCAATATAGGATTGACTTTTGAAGCTCTTAAAATTTTCAGAGAATCCTATATGGGTCACTAACCACACAGAGCTTATGAAGAGAAACACAGGGAACAATGAATCTCTGGGGGGAAAACGGAACTATTTTTCAATGCAGCTTTAACAACTGGTCCATCTCTTGTAAAGAGCTAAAATTTCAGCAATAATAAATTTGACAGCAATCCATTAATAATAGAGTTCTCACTGATTTCATGAGGACTGGTTCTGTCAAACCTTTTCTATGACTGAGTAAAGTCAATAGTGAATCTGAACGGAGAGAGTCAAGGTGAATAGAGCAGAGCAGTGGGATACACATATCCTGCTGCTTGTCTGCCACCTGAAAATAAGCCCCAGTGCTTCCAGGAACATTTCACTGTCCTCTTTGAATTTTAGCAAGAGATCTCATTTAGCTAAGGAATAAGCCACTGGGGCAAACTTGTATCAGCTGGGCAGAAGAGGAAGTTTCTAGAACAGCTATCCTCCCAAAACCTACCAGATGATAAATGGAATACTGAAGCACTTTTTCAAATCCCCTTTTTATTCTCGTCAAACACAATAAAACTAAAAATTCCCATATATGCTCAATAAACAAGCAAACTGGAAAAGAAAGCTTAGACAGGATAAATTCAAGTTGACAGGAGAGAGATGGAAATTAAGGATTTTTAGATAACAATGATAATGATGATGGTTATTATAGAGCTCTTATTATATAACAGCTATGATGAAAATGATTTATAAGTAGTTTTTCAATCTCTATAACAACACCAAGGAGTATGATAATTATTCTGATTTTTCAGACGTTTAAATTGAGGCACACAAGAATTAAGTAGCATGTCCAAGATGACAAAGAGAGTAGGTAGAGGGGGAAAAATTTATTCTAAGACTCTGACTACAAAGCTCAAGCTCTTGACCACTGGGATGTCCTCCTCACATGTTCCCAGGATTTATATTGTGAGAAAAATAAGCAAAGGCTGACCTGGTCTGCAACATTTCTCTCATTCTCTCTTCTCCTGATGCAAAAGAAAGCACTTTTAAAGCTGAGCAAAGTGAGTCCTCTCTGGTTTAAGATTTTCTGATCCATCCTCTATTCATCTCTCCCTAATTCCACCACCTAAACTTAACATGCCTTTGATCAACCTGATTCTAAATCAGTCTCATATCAAAAGTCAAGGCCAAACAGCAAAGTAGTTAAGGCAGGCAGAAGCATTAAGATCATTAAAAAAGGACAGGCTGATGGGGAAGATGGACTGCCTCAGACATTAGGCACTGCCATGTTCAATCTTCCTTTCCCATATATGTTTGTGTTTCCTGATTAGTATGGTAAAAGCATGGGCATAACCCGCAGACTGATCCAATCTAAGAATCATCAAATCAGTTGATGGCAGATAAATGGATACCTCTGAGAGCCTTAACTTGGCTTTCTAAAAAGATTCTCTATGAGAAAAACCATCTGGATTTAAGATAAGCAGTATCAGGAAGAAACTTGAGAAAGAGAATGCTATATTGATGAAACCAAGCTTACCTCATCCAATGGAAAACTATTTAATATGGCAAAAAGCTTATACTCTCCTCTCCTATTCTTCTCTGCCCAACACAGAAGATATATGGGGTTTTTAGATTGTCCGTTGAAAACAGCAGTAGGCAGTGAAGGAAGGTTTGCAGAGGGTATCAGGAGACTGAGTCAAGTCTCACTCTCCCACTGGCTGAGCAGATGGTGATGAGCCAATCAGACAACACAAATGCTAAAAACCTGCCAATTCTGAGTCTTTAATTCTGTAGGGGGACCTCAACATGACCAGATAGAGTAGGGGAACTGAAGAAGAGTGGGTGCAATTCAAATGTTAATACTGACAAAGGCCACAGTTCAGCCTTCCACTGAATATTTCAGCTGACTGTTGCTTTCTAACACCAAAGAAATAACATGAAAACCTAAGTAGCTCAATTACCATGCTCAATTACCAGGCCATGTACAGAATGCAAATGTAATATATCCATAGATCATTCCCTCAGTGCATTTCTATTCCTCATTCCTTGCCCCTCTCCACAAGCTTTTAGTTTTAGTATCTCTAAACTATCTATTATGGTATCCATATGAAAACTTGATTTAGTGAAATCATATACGGAAGAAGAGGGAATTCTGGTGTTTCCCATACAAATATCAAAGCATATATTGGGGCGCCTGGGTGCTCAGTCAGTTAAGTGTCTGACTCTTGATATCGGCTCAGGTCATGATCTTAGGGTTGTGAGATCAAGCCCTGCAAGGGGCTCCGCGTTGGGTATGGAGCCTGCTTAAAATTCTCTCTGCTCCTCCTCCACTAAAAAAATATCAAAGCATATATTAAAAAGTAATGAAATTCTGGTACCTGCTACAACAGAGATGAAGCCTGAAAACATGCTAAGTGAAATTAACCAAACATAAAAGGATAAATGTTGTATGATTCCATTTGATGAGGTACCTAGAATTGGCAAATTCAGAGGCACAGAAAGTAGACCAGAGATTACCAGGGACCAGCGGGAGGGAAACTGGGGAGTTATTATTTAATGGGTATAGAGTTTTTCTGTTTGGATGATGGAAAAAAATTCTGGAAATGGATAGTAGTGTTGGTAGCAGTACTTTGTGAAAGTACTTATTGGCAATGAATTGAACACTTAAAAATGGTCGAGTATGGTATGTATATTATATATATATATATATACCAAAATTAAAAAATGAAAAAATATCAGACCATACAGTATCTGTATTGTGATTGCCCCAAATGAAAGAAACCTGCTCCAAAATTTCTCCTGGAAATATCTTTTTTTTTTTTTTTTTTTTTTTCTCCTGGAAATATCTTAAAAAGAAGTACAGTACATGGAAAGATCCATGTGGACAGGCACCTGATCTTTTTGACTTAACTGTTACAGAGCATTTACACTGTTACACAGTAGGCTCTCCATAAGTGTTTGTTTAATAAATAAATGATTAAAAGAAAATAGAAGGAGTCTCCTAAGGAGAAAATATAATATTTAAAAAGTATCAAATTTACTTATTCATAAGAAAGAATATTCCAGAGCATATTCCAGAGAAAAATCCCAGTGCTACTCCATCTAAGCCCCTTCAGGGGAGGGGGTATATATATTACTGCATTGTACTTCCTCATAGTAGTTCTTTACAATGTCTTACACAAAGTAGATGGCTAATAAATGTTTGCAGAATGAGGAATTAGAAAGTGTATGACTGAGGGTCACCTGGATGGTTTAGACAGTTAAGTGTCTGCCTACAACTCAGGTTAGGATTTCAGGGGTCCCGGGGTCGAGCCCCAGCTGGGTTTCTTGCTCAGAGGAATCTGTTTCTTACTCTCCCTCTGCCAATGCCCTGCTTATGAGTGCTCTCTCTCTCTCTCTCATATAAATAAATGAAATCTTGTAAAAAAAAAAAAAAGTGTATGATTGTAAAATCAATGTCCTATAACTATTCCACGCTTCCCCTTTCTAAAAACTACTTTTTGCAAATGTACAATTCCTTCTGTCACAGGGCAAAAAAATAAACCTCACAGCTTATACAAAGTAAAGGTGAAAATATAAATAGCTAGAACATATCACTCTCAGAAAACAACAACACAGAGTTATTCTGAACAGAAAAAAGTTTTTTTCAGAAAAAGAACTACTGAAGTATGGAAAAGAAGAGCTAATAATTCATGTTAACTTTTTAGGAAGTAATAAATGATAAAAATAACAGAAAACTTGAATTTTCTTTGGAAGAAAATCCAAATATTCATTCCTAAAAATCAATGCCTCATATTTATAATCAATAGTTGAGTAAATATAGAAGGATATTTCAGGCTCCTAAGTGCCCCCCACCAGTGAAAAATTTCTCTCACTTGTCTATCAAGAAATCAGGTGTTCTTTTTTAAAAATACTAATGTCATAAAATCATACACAACTGGCTTATGGCCAACATGCTACAGCAAGTTACTGATGATTTTCTCAACTGATAATCACTATCTACATCATTTATATTCTACATGATTTGCTGAGTTAAAGTATATATAAGCAGAATATTTTTAAAGCAAAAAAACAAATGCTGTCACCCTTAACTTCAGCACCTATATAGTAGATGGATCCTAAGAAATCCACCAGGACCATGTAATGTAGTCTCACTTTGAACAATATTAAAACATGTTCTGCAACTTCGACTGTCTTCCACCCCCCAAAACTGTGTGTCAATTAACAAAGGAAATAGAAATTCAACCCCTGTAGATATCGAGGTTTACATTCTGTGTCTCAACTGTTATCATCAGCACAAGCAGGTAAGCATCATTTTGGAGCAGCCTGTCTGCTAGCCCAGTCCTTCAAGCATGCAGGGGTTCTCCATTAGCATCCAAAATGCGAACCATCCACTATTAGAGCCAGCACTTCAGGCAGAACTGCATGAAGGATTATGATTTCTGTACATGAAAGCATAACCACTACAGGTGTAATGATGCAAAATACCAGCACACTGACCTCTGCCAGGCAGCACAGACGTAAAGAAGGTACATTTCTGTGCTCTAGAAGGGAAGGGGTGGAACAAGCAAGGAGGAAACCCAGATCCCTAATATATTAGAGATGCTTATTCCAGTAAGGTCCAATCCAGCTAATTCATGGATATCAGTTTACCCAAATGAAAGAAGTGGTCTCCCGTCCTTCACTGGCTTGATTCAGAGGGCATTCAGCCAAGCAAAGCCGGGCAAAACAATCTGTAAGATCTCTTTAAGCTGTAATAAATAAGACTAGTTTCGGAAGAAATAACACTCAGCTATAGCAAAGAAGCACAGACGCTAAACCTTTTCCTCATCTTATCACTGCTCCTGGTGTTTACAAACTACAAGCAGTAGCCTTGGGAACCTCAAGAGACTCTCCATGAGTAACCTCCTGTCGGATCCCTAATTTAAATACCCCTTGATCAATCTGTGATGTTTCTGGCAGTTAAATAGAAGGGGGTGAGTGAAATGACATGCATAAAATGAATCCTTTTCAAGTTGTAAATGAGTGAGTCAGGATTCAGACTTGCCGAGATGCTCCAAATTAAAATCCCTGCTCTAATTTTAAGCATGCTCCGTCTTACCGTTTTGCTGTTGTCTCTCTCAGGCTCGATTCACCTGGAACTCTTTAACATGTCTCTAGTAATGTGTTTGCACCAGGCCAGGCTCATACAGCAACTGAATTCACATCTTTCTGCACTAGCAAGCTGAAATGGTACGGCCGTACTACAACCAAGAAAGGGGGAAGCAAAAGCAAAAAAAAAAAAAAAAAAAAAAAAACCACACACACACACACACACACACACACACGAGAAAAAAAAAAAAACACCAGAAATCACCTAAGAGAAACTAATCTCAGTGGAACAAGACCAAAAATAGTTCAGAAGAATACAAAGGACATGCTAACATTCAGTATCAATAGCTTTAACAGTTCGTTTTTTCCTCCCCCCAAAAAAAATCTAGGTTTTTTTTTTTTTTTCCTCCAAACACGATGGACTTGCCTGTGGAGTTCCCAGGAAGGCAGAGTAACCAGGCTCTGCAGCAGCATTGCAGCCAAAGTAACCGTGCATATGCTGTCCAGGCAATTCACAACACACTGTCTCTTCAGAAAGATATTGATTTGCAATGCGGGGCTGCTTCAAAAGAATACAGAATGGGAGCCAAACAGCTAATGGTGATTGCAAAGGAGGAAAAACATTTAATCAAGGGGATGCACCTCATCATACTCAATTCAATTTTTTTAAAGGCACTGGAGGAAGCCAGTAAGGATCCTGAGTGACAACCCCATTAAACAACAATCTGAAGTCCTATAGAAGGCCAATGATGGCTACCACCATTCGTGCTGCAAAAGCCACTAAAATACTTAAATGTGTCTATGTGTTTATATTTTTCATATGTAAATGGGGCATAATGAGATCTCTAAAATAACCATGCACCAAATAAATGAGGATAAAAATGCACAGGTGTAGCACTTAAAAGAACCAAAGTGATAAAATACATACTTACAAGCCTATAGAATTCTTGATTAGAGGGGTTAGAGCTTATACCACTTTCAAAAGTAACATGCCAACACAAACCAGATCTCACAATCCTTAGGTTAATTATGTCAAGTCATACCACACAGTGCTGGGTGCTGGGTGGCAAGGAAGAATGCCAAAAGGCTACTCATAGCGACCCCTACAGGACATTGGTTAAGTTACACCTTGTCTTTCTTGCAAGTACTTCCATCCTCACAAAACAGAACCACAAAAGGGTATAAATTAGGTTAAGACACAAGGATACAACTGAAAACTATTTTAGGCAAGAAATTTTAAAAGTCAAGCATGAAATATGATCTCACAGATATTTACATAATTAAGAGATTAAAGTACAATAGGAGGTAACTACTCTATCAATGGTGAGCAGCCAATATTCTCATAGCCCACAGGACTGGGTGGACTTAAAATTAGAAAGCTCAGAGGAAAGTGTTTTCCCTTCATATCCTAATTGGTTCAAAGATATCTCCCAGGAGCGCCTGGGTGGCTCAGTCGGTTAAATATCTGCTTTTGACTCAGATCATGATCTCAGGGTCCTGGGATTGAGCCCTGCACGGGGGCTTCCTGCTCAGCAGGGAGTCTGCTTCTACCTCTGCCTCTGCACCACCCCCCAACCCCCACCTCGACTCGTATGCTCTATCTCAAATAAATACATAAACCTTAAAAAAAAAAAAAAGTGTTATCTTCAGTCACTTCATCCAAATAGTTTCTATATCTTTTTTCCTATAGAGTTGGCAGATAAGGGCATATATGGTGTTCATGGTCATGAAGTTATCTTGTAAAAAACTTCACACAATCAGGTTTCCCATTTATTTTTTTCAGGGATTCATTCAATAAAGGTGTGCTGATGCACCCAGCAATGTGAACAGCCATGTTCTCTGCATTCAAGGAACCCAGGGAGTGATTAAAACTAGAGCAAGTGATTATAATAGACCAAAATGTGTTTTGAGAGCACTTAGTTGGCTAAAGAAGCCTTCCCTGGGGAGGCAGCATAAAGCGGAGTCTTCCAGGGACTGGCCAGGAGGAGGACAAAAGGAGCAGAGGCCTGAAACTGAAAGCTGTCGAGAAAAAGCACCCAGCGCTGAATAGACGGGTGGCAGCTGTGAAGGCGGAGGGAAAGATGGCTCAATGCCAGAGCATAACAGACCTGTAAGCCGCGCTAAGAAGTTGGGGATTTTATCCTACAGGAAGCTGCCATTTAATCCAACAGGAAAGCACTAAAGGACTGCAAGCAGAATAGCAGCTGGATGGGATTTTTCATTTTGCCACAGGGTAATTGTGTAGAATGGATTAGAGGGGTGCGGGAGGGGACCTGGGGAGGCTACTTGAGAGATGAATAGTTTAGTCAAAGCCCTGAACTAAAGCAATAAAAATGGAGATGGCAGAGCCCGAGTGGCCCAGTCAGTAGGACTCTTGGTTTTGACTTGGATCATGATCTCAGAGTTATGGGATTGAGCTCTGCATCAGCGTGGAGTCTGCTTGTCCCTCTCCCTCGGCCCCTCCTCACCACCCCCTCCTCCCCCCACCGCTGCTCTCACTCTCTCTCAAATAAATGAATAAAATCTTAAAAGAAAATGGAGATAGAAAGATAAAGGAGGTGAGAGACATTCAATCTGAGTCACTTGCTGCATGACTAGACAGGAGATCTAATGGAAAGGGAAAATCCAAGCATGGCCCTGAATTCTGTATAATTAAGTGAAAGGTGGACTCATAAACCAAAGGAATAGATAAAGAAAGAACAAAAGCTTGAAAAGGAAGGAAAGAATTATTATCACGAATTCAATTTTTGCATGTTGAGTTTTAGATATCTTTGGAATACCCAAGCGGCCATGGTAAGTAGGCAACTGTACAAGGGTCTGGAGCTGCAAAAAGTGGTCAGAAGCTCAGTTACCTGTCTTAGGTTATGGTTTCCTAGAAATAGAGCTCAGCAAGGATTCTTGTTCACCTAATTTACTGAGGACATGTTCTCAGAGAAAAAGAGTGAGGAGACAGGACAAGGAGGATGAGGGAAAGCAAGAAGAGTGGCCTCAGAGGAAAAAAACCACAACCAACATTAGCCCACTTGAAGCAAGAGGGCCATGCATACCCCTGGTGGACTGGTCATCATTGACTGAGGCCCAGAGAGGAAGTGCTTCTGTGGGCACCCACTGGACAAGCAGATCTAAGCAGGGAATCCTGAGCATTCACCACTCTCTGCTTCAGCAAAAATGGAGCAGTTTTCTTTTGCTCAGAGCTAATTCCTACCTCAGAAATCCGTCTGTGTGGTTCTTGCTGCCTAGAATGTTCTTCCTCAGATAATGTTGGCCGATGCCTTCTCGTTACTCAGTTGGATTTCAATAAGTTCCTCCTCAGAGTTGTTCCCTGGCTTCCCTCTTCGGCTGTTGCTCCTTCCTCCCCATCACCATGTACCATGTTTGCTGCAATGTATTTATTTGTCTTCTGCCCCCTACTAGCATGTAAATGGCTCCAGAGCATGGATTCTACTGATTTGCTCTCTGCATTCCCCAGTCCCTAGGATAGCACTCAGTACCTGTTGAATAAATAAATTAGGAAGAGCTCCTGCTGATGACCGTTGTTCAAATTCTGTGGGCTCCCAAAGAGTAGGAATAGATGGGGACCTTGAAGAATTAATGGGAAGAATGAGTAGGGGAAATACAGCATCAACTTACATACACAGCAGGTACACAAGTTTGGCCTTAAAGCAGAAGTGAAAAAACAGAGGCTAAAAGGCAAAGCTACAGGAAACTAATCATTATGTTCATGTCATACAGGAATCACAATCCACTGCTATTAAAACTGTCTTTATTTTAGGTCATTGAGATATATCTGAAACTACACCACAGAGGAACAATAAAATATATTTTTCTTAAAAAAAAAAGGCCTATTTACAAAAGTCTTTCATAAAAACATCATCCTGATAGATATAAAGGAAAAGATAAGAAAAACAACTGATGGATAAAAATGCTAGAATCTGACCTCTATCTGCTTAGGTCATTTTTGCAGGAAAACAAAAATTGATCCCTTGCAGTGTCTGCCTTTGTATGTGGGTTTTTTTTTTTTTAATGAAAAAAGTTATTGTGCACCTCCCGGACTTTTCAAATGAATTATAATAAACACAGTCTAATCTTCAACTGATGACTGGGTCAATTGTGAACAGCAGTGACAGTCATCAGGGTTTAACCGAGAGTATGCAGGGCCACTGGCTCCTAATCTCAAGACCTGACATCCATGTGCTCCTCTGCATCATTTTTATGGTTTATTTTCCCTTTCCTTCTTAAGGCTCTAAATGTGCCACCTCGTCCTGACACCACCACACTCTTCTTAGTCTTGCCACAAGCTTCTTTAACCATCCCTGTACTTGGGCGACTAGACAAAGAAGCTTATTAGAACACTGTGAATAGAGGTTTGTGCAAATGCAAGAATAGGGAAATGCAAAGCAGAGCTAGGAACTTTCTTTGAATGGAGAAATATTAGCCTAGTCACCTCCCCTCGCCCCCACAACCACCAGCTGTACCCTATAGGTTCTGTGGTACTTCTTACCTGGGTGGAAAGTCTGGTTTCCTATCAGCCAACCTGGAGCCATCTCTAACATATGAAGCTGCCAAATGCCTGACTTTCAAATAAGTAGAGTCTAATAGACAGATTAACTCCCCCCCATAAAAAAAAAGAACCTAGACAAAAGAAATAAGGGATAGAGAAACCTCACCCTCTTTTTTTAACCAAAAAAAGAAAAAAATAAATAAGGAAGTAAGGTTAGGAAAGGGGTAAGAGAAAAGTCTACTCTATGCATATAAATCTAATACAATAAATCCACCTTATGAATTAATTTCAATAAACCTTTAAGTCTGGGGCAGCCCAGGTGGCTCAGTGGTTTAGCGCTGCCTTCAGCCCAGGGGGTGATCCTGGAGACCTGGGATCAAGTCCCACATCGGGCTTCCTGCATGGAGCCTGCTTCTCTCTCTGCCTGTGTCTCTGCCTCTCTATCTCTCTCTCTCTCTCTCTCTCTCTATGTCTCTCATGAATAAATAAGTAAAATCTTTAATAAATAAATGAACCTTTAAGTCTAAAGGAGGAGAAGATACTTTGAAAAGTGATAGAGAAAAAAAAAAAAAAAAAGAAAAGTGATAGAGAAAAGATAGAAACTGACCCCCCCCAAAAAAGGCTGAATCTCAAATTATTATAGATACAGGTAACCCTAGCAATTTCTATTGCAAATTTTTACAGTGAAATGTTCATGTTATGGTTGACTTAAAAATGCTCACAAGGTTTTAGTAAATGGAAACCTTTATTTTTAATAAATCCTAGAAATTCTAGGACTTAATTCTTCTCCACTAATGCTAGTCATTGCTTAGACTTCCATATATTCAGAGAAACATTATTTATTTAAAATGTGTTCTCAGGGCACCTAAGTGGCTCAGTTGGTTAAGCATCTGCCTTCAGCTTAGGTCATGATCCAGGGGGTCCTGGGATCAGTCCCACATTAGACTCCCCAATCAGTGGGGAGTCTGCTTCTCCCTTATCCCTCCCCCCTGCTCATGATCTCTCTCTCTCTCTCTCAAATAAATAAAACATTTAAAAATAAAAAATAAATACTTTCTCAATACCAAAAATATCCATATAGCATTCATGGCATTTCACAAAACTTTAGGATTTTCTTCTTAATATTTACACAGCTTTGAGTATGTTCTGAGTAGTATGTTTTTCTAGAGGGAAAAAAATGAACTAATTTTATCAGTAAATATACCAAATACTAATTCTATCACAACCCAGTAAACTTGTTCCTAAAAAATGCTGCATTCTGTTAAATTGCACCCTAAGGGACACCTGGGTGGCTCAGGGGTTGAGTGTCTGCCTTCAGCTCAGGGCATGATCCCAGGATCCAGGATTGAGTCCCACATCGGGCTCCCTGCAAGAAGCCTGCTTCTCCCTCTGCTTATGTCTCTGCCTCTGTGTGTGTGTGTGTGTGTGTCTCACAAATAAATAAGTAAATCTTTTTTTAAAAATTGCACTCTAAAAACATGAGGGCTCATGGGGAAATAAGATTGAGAGTAGACCATTCAAAATCCATGCGTCCAGAGCACTAACAAAAAGAAAATAGCCCTAACACACACACACACACACACACATATACACACACACACACACATAAACACACACACAAAGGCCACATCTTTATCTCTGCCTTCAGGTCTTGCATACAACAGATGCTCTATATTTGTTTCTTGGCTAGAGATAAATCCTATGCTGGTCATCGTGAACTACAGAAAATATGTCCAGGTGAGAAAAGTTCAGTTATGAACTTCATCTAGGTTGGAAATTAAGAGCCCAAAAACAGAGCTATAGCAAGGAAACTAGATTATGTTTGTCAAAAAGCAGCATAGTAGGCTGATTATCATACATCTAGTAACAGGAATAGGTGGGTACATATCACAGACCTTATTTTTGCCTCTTTTAAAAATGTGATGTCTGATCAAAGGTAGGTACATATCACAGACCTTATTTTTGCCTCTTTTAAAAATGTGATGTCTGATCATAGTTCTACTTCTAACCAAGGGTTCAGTCTACCCCTTTTTAGAGAACAATCTTCCTCCTACCTATATGTTGTATTTCCGTGCCGTGTTCTTCAGTTACACGCCGTTAAAAACTTGTCTATATCTCAGTCTTTGCTTCTCAATTAAATTTCTAATCCTTGGCACATAAGATTTTTGCACTAAAACATACATTACATGGTTTCTATATACATATCTATACACATTTATGTATTTATTATTCATTCAAGTAACATATAAAATGCTGGGGTATTCACATGGCCTAGTGCAGTTTTCCCATTCACATCCTTGCAAAAACACAACTGGATTTTTGATGTGGTGCCATGCCCCAAGTATGTGAAATTCAGCAGGAGACTCAGGTGTAAAAGTGATCTTAATATGACCATATTCACAAAATAACAGTATCAGAGAGTTCCAAATGTGTAGCACTAATATGATCTTAGAAATGTGAATTAAATTATAAGACTTCAGTGGCAGACACAAAATCCTCAGATAGAAGCAAGAAGAAAGGCAAAAAGCATTGAGAAAAGATGTGAGGATTTTCTCTCTTCCTGATGTCAGGATTCCAGTATGGAGAGAAGCTACAAATCCAGGACTATCAAAAAGCTTCTTAAGGAACTAAATCTTTTTTAAAAAAAACTTACTTAACTTTTTTATGCTAACTATGAAAGGGGAAGAAAAAGTTTTCTACTTCAGGGTTATAAGTCAGCTGTATTGCCTTTAGAAACTTTAAACCAGCTTTCTAAAATTCTACTTAGAAAATCAAGAAAATCCCAAAGGAAGAAAAATTTTTAAATGAGCCTGTCAAAGAGACATACAGAAACAATTTTAAATTACCTTGACATTTTTTAATCTAGAAATTCCCTGCCACTGATCTAGTATATAGTTTAAAGTATTAAAATAAAAAGGATTTATTAAATAATTTTCTTCCTTTGTCTCACTCTATACCCCTAAAAAATAAAATAGGAAGCAGCGCCATGGAAAAGAATGGGTAACAATGCTATACATTCAACAAGAAGCATGATAACAAAAAGAACACCAACTGAAGAAACTCACAATTGAAATTAAAATATGTGCTCCAATGTAATTTAATTAACTTTCCTTTGGCCAATGTCTTGGTATTTGCCTTTTCAAGTTAATGCTGGTAATAACTTAGACACTCTGAAACCACATGTTGACCATCCTCAAAGAATAGAAAGCAAACCAAAGTAATCATTTGCCTAAGGAAGGGCTATCATATGATCATATAACCAGTCCTATCTCACTAGTGTAACAGAGAATGAAGTTTAAGGCAAAAATGCATGAGTAAAAGGGATGCTAACAGCTAACAGCTCTGAAATGCATTTACTTCTACATCCCTTCCATACCCAGTGAAACACTAAGAACAGCAGCACTCAAATACTGGTTGAATCCTCTCTGCCACTTGTGGAATGTTTTACTTGAATGGTTATGTAAATAAGCTGGTTCCTGGGGTGGTTCCTCCCGGCTGCATCCTATCCAGCACCAGACCATCGATCCAACTTAGGCCGGTTGTTCTCTGGGACTTCTCCAAACCAGAGTTCAACTGGACCCTACACTTTTACTCCTGGTGGTGGCAAAGCAGAAGGAGCATCAGCTGAGAAGCTACCAGTGTCAGTGTCTCAAGTCCTACAGAGAAGCCAGACTGAAATCCCAAAATTAACAAGGAGATGAGGTCAAGAAATGAGGGCAAGAGACGGACAGCAGTGATGACATGACATCCCTGGTCCCAGCAGCCGAGGTTCTTGGCACTGCCTGGTTGGCTGACTTTTTAAAACGCAGTTGTTCAGTCCTTGCTTCTATCCTGCCACACTAACCTCACCATAAATCCTATTTTTAACTCTAACCCCTTCGAGTTGATGTTCAGTTCCTTGTAACCAATAGTGCTAGCGCATGTGGAAATACATGCACAAAAGGATGGGCAGCTACAGCAAAGCAATGCCAGAACTGTGGCTAAAGAACTTAATAGACACATTGCTTTAAACTCCAAGAAAAGGAGATCAGAGGTTGATGTCAACTCACAGGACCATCAGAAAGGATGGGTTTAATAGCAGCCAAATGTTTTTATAAAGCTACTTCACATACCTACAGTACATACTGGTATTTCTATAAATTTGTACTAAATTATCATATATATTAAACTTTTAAATTTATTCTTTTAATTTACAGGGGAAGTTGTATAGCTGCCATGAGATATGGAGCATTACCTATTAGTTATCTGCACCTGTAGAAAGCTTAAATACTTGGACCAATTGATTTAATCAGGCATACAAGTTGCTGTGATAGCACATATTCAAATTTGAGGGACAATACGTAAATGATACTAAACTGATGTGGCTTGCAGAGACTCTTTATAAACTGCTGGTAAATATCACCACCCATATGCAGCTAAGAAATGTCAGTGGAATTGTAAAAGGGAAATCAGTTTGTTACACCGACCCTGGACTTTAAAGGCTTTCTGGCCATGAAGTTGAAAGAGGGTTATTAAAAATTAAACAAGTAACAGCAAGGGAATTTTAGAAAAAGTCACAAAAATACACTGGGGACGTGTGGAGTATGTAAAGAAGACACTGAGTAAACGATATTTTCTGTATTTCATTACTAAAGGGTTTTTTTCATGTTCTATTCATTTACCAACCATTTATTGAGCTTCGTATGAGAAGTACTATCAGGGGTATAGGGATAAATGAGACACAACTGCTGTCCTCACAGACACGTAAGTATACAAGTAAGTATAACACAAGAAATAATTGCCACTGAAAATATAAAAGAAAATACTATAGGAACTAAGAATGAGAGAACCCTCATAGATAAAGCAAAACTGGCAGATTTTTACTTTAGGTACTTAAGCTCTGAACACTAGAGTCACAAAGAATTCAATAGGTAAGATGTTGGGGGAATATATACATCCCAAAACTAGCAATGATCATCCTGAGCACAAGAATTGTTATCTCTATCTCGATGTAATTTGATAATTTAACAAAGAACCTTTGTAATATCATAGGAGCACAGCCTAGAAGAGTTGAATGACTTCCATGATTTGAACCCCCATGAACAATGGTTCTTTTCTCCCCTTTGGTGGAAGATTATTTGGAGGAACTCCAGGGACTCCGAGTACACTGCCTGCCCATCTGGTTCAAAGATGTGGTTTTTCCTAGTAATCTACAATGCAGACAACCAAACTCTTTTTCCATATTCCTTAAGGAAAACTTAGTTTTGAGAATTGTTGCAACAGCTAGTCATGGGCAACTTGGAGACCATCTTTAGCTCTCATTCCTCTCCCCAGTATTGATACTAATTTAGGGAAGGTAATGTTTTACTTCTCACAATACAAAGGCCAAACATTATTAACTTGGTTTTATCCATCCTCCACCGAAGCATCACATTCCCTACCTAATCGTCATTTCTCCCGACCATTCAAAGAAACTTCAACTCATATAGAAGTTCACATTAAAAAACAAGCAAACAATTCATACTTTCTGGCTGACCCCATCATAACCAGTTCCTACTATGGGCACAAAGTTAAACTGCAACCCCAGGAAGACCACCTGACTTTAAGGAACCCCAACTGGGTGAAGATCTGGGTTCAGATATTTCCTTTCCACCAAAATTCAAGTTAGAACCCTAAGATAAAGCAGGCTTCAGAAGGAGAAAAGAGACATCACAGATGAAACCATATAGACAAGTAGGCTGAAGCACGAACTTCAACATAAGCTCAGATGCAGAACAGCTAACTGGAAAAGATTGTGAGCTCAAGAATCAGACAAACTGGGGGATCCCTGGGTGACTCAGCACTTTAGTGCCTGCCTTTGGCCCAGGGCGTGATCCTGGAGTCCCGGGGATCCAGTCCCACATCGGGCTCCCTGCGTGGAGCCTGCTTCTCCCTCTGCCTGAGTCTGCCCCCCCCCCCGCTCTCTCTTTCTCTGTGTGTGTGTGTGTGTGTCTCTCTCATGAATAAATAAATAAAATCTTTTTTAAAAAAAATCAGACAAGCTGAATGCCTGGGTGACTGTCTGTCTGTTAAGCATCTGCCTTCAGCTTAGGTCAGGATCCCAGAGTCCTGGGATCAAGTCTGGCATCAGGCTCCCTGCTCTGCTTCTCCCTCTTCCTCTACCTGCCACTCCCCCTGCTTGTGCTCTCTCTCTGTCAAATAAATAAATAAAACCTTTTTAAAAATTAACTTAAAAAAAAGAATCTGACAAACCTGGGTTCCTGACCTTAGGCAAGATACCTAACACACGGGGCTAATAATAATAATAATAATAATAATGATGATGATGATGATGCAATACCTTAGAGGCTTTTTATGATGCTAACTGGTGTCTAAACTGCACAGAACAGTGTTTAGGAAAATAAAGGCTTTTACAACCCAGTGATAAGCATGATGCATACTGAGGAGAGTTCAGCAGTAAGCCTTTACGCACCTCAGATACATCTGGGGCTCACACTTCTGCATGAGGTCTGCTACTAGTCTGGGTTCTCTTGGCTAAGGCCAGCCTGGGCACTTCCTGCTGCAGCAGCCATGGGCCATCAGGCTCATTTTCTCAGTCACTCTTTATGTCCATCAATTCCTATTGATTCTTCTCCAGTATCTGTATTTCTATTTCTATTTCTATTGCATTTGCAATTGCACTGTACTAATCCATTAAATTCAACTACTTTTTTAACAGCTATATGTACTACCCTACAGCCCTTCTTGGTATTTCCTTTGGCTAAGGGTAGAAGAAGCTATATATAGTTCTTATGAGTTTTAATGAGAAAGCTTAGCTTACTCTGATTCCTCTCCCTTCTTCCTCACTGGCCCCCTCTCTGGACTTTCTTCCTCTTCTATCTATCATGTTTCTTCATTATAACTACAAAGCTGCAGCTTAAGAGTCAAGTTAAAACTGAGAACCCATGGTTACATAATGAAACTTCAAAGACAAGGTTTATTGAACAGATTAGAATGATAGCAAGAGATTTTACCGCCATCAGAACACACAAGGGAAATTTAGTGCGTATCGAATGCTAGAAGAGGTAAACTTTACATTTACCAACAGGAAAATCAGCCACAAAATATATTCATACCTGGCTGCTACTGGAAACTCTCTGGACAAGAGAAAATTAGAAAATAAAAACTCATCAAGAATCAATTTTGCCAGAAGCAACCCAATAAACAGTTCTAAATTGGCATGCACACATTTCCAAAAGAATTGGGGGTGTTTTAAGATAATCAATGCCAATCAGGAAGCAAGATTCTGTCTTCTGAGACGGCACTAAACACAATGTTCTATCTGACCAAAGAAGGAATAAAATTCTGAGGCACCAGTTTTCAGAACATACACAAATAATTTGCTTTCTTATTAAAATTAAAATCTATGATGATATCTATGCAGAAGCAGAGTCACATGTGCTAAATCTCAATCATCATCTTGCTCTTTCCCCTCATTTGCCAAAATATTTTACTTCTGTGTGCAAGTAGCATTAGGTAGTATAATTAAGAAATTTTCTTTTAATAGTAGGTAAGACAGGGGCGCCTGGGTGGCTCAGTCGGTTAAGCATCTGCCTTCAGCTCAGGGCATGATCCCAGGGTCCAGGGATCAAGCCTCACATCAGGGCCCCTGCTCAGCAAGGAGTCTGCCTCTCTCTTTCCCCCTACCACTCCCCACTGCCCATGCTCACATGCACATGTTCTTTCTCTCTCAAATAATTA
Organism: Vulpes lagopus; assembly: GCF_018345385.1. Classification (NCBI taxonomy): domain Eukaryota; kingdom Metazoa; phylum Chordata; class Mammalia; order Carnivora; family Canidae; genus Vulpes; species Vulpes lagopus. Next base: position 16,257,989 of record NC_054836.1, on the reverse strand, counting down.
ATAAAATCTTTTAATACTTTTTAAAAAATAGTAGATAATTTATAGGTAGACTCCATTATTGTGCTGACATTACAATTAGCATGAAATTAAATCAAGAATATAAACACTAATAAAAAGTAATTGCTATGAGAACAGTGAATACAAGCACAAGTGAAAATACCACCACCACAGGACTCTCAAAACATAGTCTTCTCCAACATACGCCCCCTACACACTGAAAGTATAAGGTGAGCATATAATTGTGTGGACAGTAAATTTTAACTAAAACTAACCCTACCTATCAGGACAAGCATCAAGTAGCATGTATTAGCTAATTTTCCTCAAGTATTATTTAAGAACTTTTTTTAACAATTGGCCTATCCATCCAACATCTTTTATTGGGAAAATGTTTGATTCTGTCAACTCCATTTAGATATTCTAAAAGAATTGGAATACTGTAACTGCATCTAATACCTTTTATCGAGAAAATGTTTGATTCTTTTAATTCCATTTAGATATTCTAAAAAAACTGGAATTCTGTAACTGCCATCAATTTTGCTTCAGATATACAAGTCCTCTCAAAAATTTTTACTCTGAAATTATTGCTAGGTTTAGAGAAGGATCTCACACAGTGCAGTTCAGCTTCCTATCAGTTCAAAGACACCATCTAACACCTGAGAGTTAAAAGAAAGTACATTGTAACTGCACCAAAATCTGATACCTTACAGAATGATTTTTAATAGCATAGAGAATGTAATAAACCCTATCTCTTTCAATGACAATTTTCTCATGTTTATAGGGACTATAAATATTACAGTTAAGAATTGCTTCAGGGAAAGTATGTCTTATTTTACAAAAAAGAGAGAGGAATGAAACTCTTATTCCCAAAGTTATCTTCTACCTTAGATTTGCCTTGATCCTGCAACCCTTCCTAGCTATAAGCTTCATTACTCTGTTCCCCTTTAGACAAAATCCTTCAAAAAGAGTAGTTAACCCCAATTAGCTCTGCTGCTTCTCTTGCTTTCATTCTTCTGCTTTAAAAAAAAAAAAAAAAAGAAACAGATATAACTGACACACGGCACTGTTTTAGTTTTGGTTTGTAAAATAATGATTTAACACATGTATTTATTGCAAAATGATAGCCACATTATCAGTCACAGCAATGATTTTTTGACAGCAAAGAGTAAAGACAACAAAATCAAAAAATTCCTTAAATTCATTTCAATCAGACCTCTGTTCTCTCCACTCCACCCATGGTCAGCAGCGGCTTCCACATCCCAATTCCAATGGGTAATTCCCAGACCTCACCTGGACCTCTCAGCAACAACCAGCATAACTGATCTCCTTCCTGTAACTTTCTTCACTTGGGCTCCATGGCTAGGTTTCTTCCTGTCTCATTGTCTCTGCTTCTCAAGTCTCCTTTGCTGGAGGTTCCTTTTCTTCCCAACTTCCAAAGATGGTGGTATCCCAAGACTTGGATTTGGATCTATTTTCATCTGTCTCTATTTCCTCCTTAGGGGATCTTAAATGTCATGGTTTAAACCTCATCAATACACTGAGAGTCCCCAAACTGATATCTCTAGACCCTAACTTTCCCTTATCCCCAGACCCACAGAGTCAACTGTTTATATGACAATTCCTTTTGGATATCTAATATGAATCTCAAACTTACCAGGTCCAAAACCAAATTCCTGATGTCATACTCTGCCAACCCCAAAATTCTACATCTCAATAAATGTAATGTAATGACTCTATCATTAATATACTCGATTTTCCCTAGTCAAAAACCTGAGAATGCTCAGTTGCTCTCTCTGATATCCTATATACAATCCAACAGCTAGTTCTCTTGGTGCTATTTTCAGAACATATTCTAAATCCATCCACTTCCCAGCACCTCCATGGCTTCCATCCTAGTTTAAAGCCACCATGTATCTCTGGATGATCAAAACCGCCTTCTAATTTATCTCTCTGCTGCTACTCTTTTGTTCTTCCCCCCTGCTGTAGACTATACACAACCACCAGGATTGTAAAACGTATCACTGTCCTGCTCAAAACCCAACAATTTCTAACCTAGTTAAAATGCTACCTCCTAACCATGACCTGCAAGGGGCTACTTTTCTGACCCTCTCACCAGTCCCCTTGTTCACGATTCCCCAGCCACCTGAAGCTCTTCCCTGTTTCTTAAGAACATGAAGCCCCTCCAAACCTCAAGACCATTGTACTCTCTCCCTCCAGTCTCCTACTTTGTTCCCTCCTTTCTTTCAGATCTGCACTCAAATGTCCCTCTCTCAGATATACTTTCCCTGACTACTTTATTAACACTTCCCCTCGTGTGTTTCTTTCCCCTTCCCTTGCTTTGCTTTGTATCCCTTGCACTTCTTCCCACTAAGTACAGACCACTGTACTTCTGTTTATTACCCAACTGTCATCCCCACTAAAGTCAACGTTTCCTGGTGGAAGGAATTTCTCTGTCTTGCTTACTCTTCAATCTCTAGGGTCAAACAATAGTGCCTAACAAATAAGTGCTCAATAAATATTCACTGGATAAATACATGAATCATCATTTCTATAATCTTACTGCTTATTGGTATAGACAATATATATCTTGTTTATTACTTTAATACAGATGGTATAATGCCAAAAAAGGAGTCATTAAATATTTTCCAAGTTATACTTTTACAGCCTTGTAATGTTAGCTAGGGGATGTTTACACAGAGAGAGTGGCAGGGGCACAACAGGTGAGGTAGAAAATACTGTAACATATGTCCAGGGATACAAGGAGCTCCCTACTGGAAATCTGAGGTGCACTGGGGAAAAAGGAGGCAAGATGGGTGACAGGTAAAGCTGGGGATGAAACTGAAAGCAGACAAACTACGAAGGGTCTTGTGTGTCCACCTGACTTTCAGGTGTTATCCTGTGGGCAACAGGAGTCATAGGCAGAAAAACAGAAGTTTCATTTGGGAAAAATGACTCTGGTCACATAAAATTATATAAACCCACATAACCAGGTCTCTTCTTGGTTGGAGTAGCAACTTTATTGCTCAAAGTCTGCATAGAAATAAGATACACCACACCAGTCTTTTGGGGGGGAGGGAGGAGTAATTACTTTTTCTAATTTATTCATTTGAGAGAAAGAGTGGGAGCAAGAGCACCAGCATGGGGGCGGGGCAGTGAAAGGGAGAGGGAGAAGCAGACTCCCCGCTGAGCAAGGAGCCTGATGTGGGGCTCTATCCCAGGACCCTGAGATCATGACCTGAGGCACCCAGGTTCCCCCAAGCCACACCAGTCTTTTTCTTTTAAAGATTTTATTTATTTATTTATTCATGAGAGACACAGAGAGAGGGGCAGAGACTTAGGCAGAGGGAGAAGCAAGTTCCCTGCAAGGAGCCTAATGCAGGATTCAATCCCAGGATCCCAGAATCACAACCTGAGTCAAAGGCAGACACTCAACCACTGAGCCACCCAGGTGCCCCATGCCATAATCTTAAATGATTATTTAACCCCTCATCATTTGCACCTAAAAAGTATTCATAGTTTCTTGCTCACAAACTTTTAACGAATTTTTTCAATGAAACATTTCTCAGTACATTTATACCTTTCACTAATTTTCCCAATGAAACATTGCTCAGCAGGGTCCTATTTGAATATTTTCAACTTTTAATCAATTAGCTCTTCAAGAACATTTACATGACAGTCTTTAATTAATGCACACAGATTCTCACATATGTACAGTAAATCAGTTAACTTACTCATAATACTAAACGTTAATACTACATTGGGTGGTGAAATATTCAACAAGAAAATTCAATTTTTTTAATTAGTAAAAAATTGACATCTGATCACATGCCAGAATAGTCTAGAATTCAAATCAGTTGGTCCAGACAAGAGGTATATTAAGGGCAGCCCAGGTGGCTCAGCGGTTTAGCGCAGCCTTCAGCCCAGGGCCTGATCCTAGAGACCGGGGATCAAATCCCACATCAGGCTTCCTGTGTGGAGCCTGCTTCTGCTTCTCCCTCTGCCTGCGTCTCTGCCTCTCTCTCTCTCTCTCTGTCTATCTCTCATGAATAAATAAAACCTTTTAAAAAATGTATATTAAAAAATTGTGTGTTATCAAGATTAAAACAGTAGGTTTGATTTTCATATTTAATATTTCTTGTATAAAGAAACTTAATATAGACTAAATATGAAAAGAAACTATGTTTCTTTTTTAATCAGATGCCTTTCAATTAACCTTTCATTGTTAAATCATTGTTTGCCTTCTATTCCTCTTGGCTGTCTCTGTATCTATCCTTAGTGTTTATTATGTAATCATTACTTCCCCTCTTTTCTTAGATCTTACTCTCAACATCTCGTTTATTCCATCTTTGACTGCTTCAAAAACATATTCTGAACACCCTTTACAGGTATGGCACAGTGCCAAGCACTAAGGTACAAGAGTGAAAAGATCAGAGCTCCACCCCAAAGCAGAGTCTGATGACAGCAATTTATTCTTCCTTCCTTCCTTCTCACCCTCTGGCTATCCCCTTGGTGTGAACTGTGGCTTTAATTTATATAACCCACCTATGTCTGCTTTTATCTCCTCAGGCAAATGACTTAATTCCAATGACACATTTGTTCTGCCTCAATGATCTTTCTTACATTTGCATCTTTACACTGTACATCCATTTTAAAAGGAAGCAAAACCACTCAGGTAAATGAATACCGTGTGATATGAGAGCCAGCTTAACTTCTCTCTATTCAGCAAGCAGGTTTATGATTCATATCAAGTCAGAGAGGAACTAGAAAGGGAATCGTTAAGAAGAATGAACAAAGGCAGGGCATCCAAAAGTCAATGACCATCGTAGATGCCCTCTCACTGGACTCCTTCATGTGTGCCTGGAGCAGCCACTGAATTGACTCGGGACACACCAGCAACACAGTATAGTTACACTGGAGCACAGACTAGTTCAATTTCTGCTCTCTTGATCCACATCCCTGATGAAGTTCCCCACCAACACAACTGTGAGTGTATGGTGTTACAGAGAAAGCCAAAAAAGAACAGCATGTGCAAAAGCTATTCATTATGAAGATTTGAGTTAGGGAAGAATGGGGAAATCCCTGAAGATGTCTGCCGCCAGGTGGGAACACTTACTAAGTGGGTGCTCATCTCAACCTGTTTCCTCCAAATCTGTGTGGGCATCACAGACCAAGGACTATTATAGGACTCACTACCAGCTTATAGAACTTAAACACCTTCTGCTCAATAAATATTTAAGTATGAGGGAGTGCAGATGTTTTAAATTTTAAAAACGACCTTTAGATATCAACCTTAATATTTACATTCCACAGAAGTCGTCACGTTTTAAATACCTTTGGGAAGAATACACATAGCAACCATTTCAAAATGGAAAGAAAGCAAATATGTACAAAATTTGAAATACTTCCTATAACAGCATGAAAAAGAAGTCTGGCTTTTCACATGCAGGCTAAATGAACTATTCTTCCGTTCATTTGCTTCCATTTTTATGCACCTTCTCCTGGTACCCCCTACAAGCTACTGAACCCTCCTGGCAAAATGCTTCTCTCTGGGGAGAATCTTTTTTTTTTTTTTTTAACTTGATAGAAGAAATGCCTTGAATTTAAAGCAGGTTTTTTTCTCATGAAAGCAGTGCAGTGACCTCTATGCAAAATATAATGAAAAATGCAAGTCAATGCTATAAGGTAGAAAATGAAACTGGGTTTGAGTCTACAAAGATATCAGATCTATAACTTTAGAGTCCACACAACTGAAACAAAGAAAATATAAAATAACCTTATGCAAGTAGGAACCCCTCCTTAAAATGGTATCTTTCAAGGGAGACCCAGATACTACCAGGAAGCCAATTCTGATAACCAGCCTTCTCAAATTTCCAAATTGTCAAAACAGATATATAGAAATTCTGGTGGAGTCAAAACAAAATTAAAATAACTAGTACATAAACTCTACTTGCTATTGCATTCCCCAAAGATTTGCAACCTCCAGTAAATTCAGAAACTACTTAAGTGAAAGGGGCATCAGACGGAGTCAGAAAGAACAAGTCTGGTCTCATTTGCTAAATTTACGCATAGTATTCCATAAATAATCACTGACCTGACTAAAGAGCTATATGATCATGTGTGAGGGTCTCAAGATCATTAGCTCTTTCATAAACCTGGCCAATGTAGCAATGCAGAGCACTCAGCGGTTGACTTTATGATCTAGGATGTAGTAAGGAAGCATAGCCCTTTGTCCCTTTCTCCAAGATTGTGAATGGTAGCTTATAAAGGCTGAAAATAACCACCTAGGACTTAAACCCAAAGAGAAAATCTCGTCCTGCAACTATGAGATGGATCATCTTTATCCTGAAGGCTATGAGGAACACTAAAAAGGATTTAGCAGTGAGGGGCATGGCCACATCTGAGTTTTAAAAAGATCAATAGCAAGAGTTCTGAGGAGAGATTTTAGAGGGATAGGATGAGTCACTGAAGCCAAATAGGACAGTACTGTACAAGTACAGGTTAGAGAGGAAAACTAAAACTGAGGTTACAGGAATTGAAAAGAAATTTGGACATACTTAGCACATGAAATCAACAGCATGAGCATGTGAAGGAGAGGGAGATGCTGCTGCTGCTGCTGCTGCTGCTGCTGCTGCTGCTGGTGATTACAACTAACACTATTATCACCAAAAGCACTCAGTACTTCAATGTGCCTGTCTCTGTACTAAACATTTGTTTATATTATCTCATTTAATCCCACTGACTATCCTAAGGTATGGGAACTACTATTCTCCCCATTTTACATAGTAGAAAAGTGAAGCTTAAAGAGGTTGAGCAGCATGTTCAAGATCACATAAGTGACAGAACCAGGATTCAAGGCTGAGTCTGCTGATGCCAAGGCCTACAGGCCAAATTATTCAGGCTAAACCCCTGGGATTCTGAATTTATGGGTAACTGGAAAGCATTTATTTACCTAGAAGAACCTAGTTTTTATGATAAGACACTTTAATTCCATACTGTTCCTCATATTCTGGTTTCTGTGATGGTACAATCTTTCAGTCATGTTGCTCTCTTCCTAATACAGCACATGGTGGGTGCCATGTTGGCTTCAGACACAGATAGAGACATTCCGTGCTTTTATTTGAACTCTATGGACTTCTAGCTGCTCTGGGATTAAATTGTGTAGAGTCAGGGGCAGTCTGGGTAGCACCGCCTTCAGCCCAGGGCATGATCCTGGAGTCCCAGGATCAAGTCCCACATCAGGCTCCCTGCATGGAGCCTGCTTCTCCCTCTGCCTGTGTCTCTGCCTCTCTCTCTCTCTCTCTCATGAATAATAAATAAAATATTTTAAAAAATTGTGTAGAGTCCTCAATCCAGCACACTTCGCTTCTAACAGGAATGAGATAATCTGTGCTCCTTTGTTTCCTCAAAGGCTTTTGATCTTCCCCCCATGTTGATACTAGATCTGAGTCATTCTGATATCTACCTACTGACCTACAAATGTGAAAGGACTCAACATCATACTATCTATCAAAGTCTAATGTACACATATATGAGGACCTCCAAAGAGAAAATATAGATATTCTAAATTGAAGGCATAGAAATTTATTTTGCCACTTCTGAAAATGGGCCCTCTGGTCCATCCTCTCATAGTCAAACAATTCAGACAGTTACAGAAAGAACAGGGTATAACCCTGTGTTGGACGAATCCATTAGGTTTTGGTCAATAATACATACCTTTGAGACATTTCAGGTGTTAGGCTGCCTGCATTCTCTATGGTTCACTGGCTACAGGGGAGATTATAAAATCTCCTAGGTTACTACCACACCATATTGATTTTATCTGCTGTTAAGATATTCATGGGGCCTCAATAATGCGGTAGGAGTTCTATTTCCATGAGTACTAGCTGAAAAACATTAATATCTATCATGGTTCAGATTAAGACTGGAGGGGAGTTGTACCAGCTTTATGTTGATGCAGAGCAATCATTCTGGTATGAGTTACTATTTTAAGTCATAGTGATCAGGATGAGGAACACAGGACCTAGACTACCTGCACCCACAGCATGACTACTATTTATGAGCTGTGTGACTTCTGACAAATTCCTTCACTTCTCTGAGGTTTCTTCACCAGAAAATGGGGATAAACAGTACCAACATCAGATGGTTGTGAGAATTAAATCAGTTGATCTTTGTGAAGGACTTAAGACAGTGCCTTGCACATAATAAACACTATATGCATCTACTATATACAATAAAAATAAAAAATAAGGGTAATTCTGCACTTTGGCCAATGTAGAAGCACGGACATGAAAAATCCAATTACAATGTGCTCAAAAGCTAATTAACCTTCAAATACAATGTTTGAGATATATATAAGAAATACAAGAAATATACTTCAGCAAAGAAACTGCTTTTATATCAATACATTATTCCCTGTTTAGAAGATATATACAAAAAATGTGCTAAATATATATAATATATAGAAAACAAACATGAGAAGTTGGTCTATTTTTTTACTAGACTCCAAATAAATAACCTCAGCTACCTGACTTGGCAGAAAAATATACAAAATGGTTCTTAGACATTTTCACTTGCCTACCTACATCTAAGTCACATGACCACTAAAGATTAAACTTATCTTTAAAAATTAATAGGGTAATAATTGTGAACTTTCATGAGACTTTCATGAACTAGTTCCTTCACACAGAAAAATATACTGATCAAGCCTACAAACTCTAAAATCTGAATTATTTTTATTTCAAAATTTATTTTTAGTAATAGAATCTATAAAAAAGAGTATGGTAGTCAGCAAGAATCACATGGCCATTTTTCAAGGTGCCTACATTTCTAAAGTGCCCATAAGGCAGTGAAAAAGATGTAGTAAAGGAGACAAAAATATGCCTGAGGGCATAATCCATTATTCTTTGTCATTTTTTCCTTTATTTGTTTTTTGTTTTGTTTTTACTTTTGTTTTTCGCTTTGGGGGAAGGATAATTCAGGTAAAAGAATGGTGATTATATATTTCAGACATCTAAAAATGCAAAGGTTGTCTTTAATCACACTAAATTTTACTCACTTTTTCACTATAATAAGGTTTCATTAACTTTCAATTCTGTGTCCTGCTGCACATTGCAGTTTTATACTCATGCACAGAACCATCCTTCAAAACGTTTTATAACTAGCCTTATTCCAAAAATGATTTTTAAGGTGAATAGTGAAATAGCAAGATATATTTACAATATAGCAAGACAAAATAAAAATTCAAAAAGCTGAAGGGGACATCTGGTTAAATATGGCAGATCTACAACTCGGACTTTTTGTTTCCTTTCCTCTAAAAATACACGCCAATAAAGGAATAAAAAGGATATAAACCTACTAGAACAAAGAGAAAATTAGAAACATTTCAACAGTGCTAGAGGAGCAATTGTCTGTTTGACAGGACAGAAAAAGCTACTGGTCAAGTGCCTGTCACAGGGACACCAATAAGATGTGAGCCAATTCATGCACAAAATGCAGACAAGCCAAGTAAACCAAGGACAGAGAGAGTGAGGAACAGGACCATAAATGAGAGCTGAGTGAAATATCTATGGTGCAACTGAAACCCCTAGATCTCTGCAATGAGCCAGGTTATTCTTTGGAGAAACTGATCTTTATAGGTGTAAGGATCAGAGTTACCATCAAGGGAAAGTAGACTGAGAATCAGGACTGAACCCAGAGGGACTGAGAATTTGCAAAGTGAAAATAGTAGGACTCGCGGATCTAGTCCTTGGTCTGCTCCTACACGGGGGGGGGGGGGGGGGGGGGGGGGGGGGGGGACACAACATTTTCTCCTACCAGAGGTTACAAGTCTCCTCTGGAAAAATAAACTTGTCTAAAAAGAAAAAGTTCACATACTGACACTTGTGAATCCCTTGATGAAGCAACATGCTTGCTAGTACATCACCAGACAAAACAATCTGTCAATAAGCTATACACACAGAGAGAGGTGCTAATCAACATGTCAGGATTCACTGTTGAAAAACACTTGATAGAAAAAAAAAAAAAAAACACTTGATAGAAAATGTATCTATGCATTTAAGAACAGCCTCCAATATAAAGGATAATATACAAAAATAAACGGGAAATAAAAGGGGTCAAGATATAACACACATATTGCATAAAACAAAAGAATATTTTAAAAGTAAAAAAGAATCTTTTTATATTGTTTTAAAAGTCACATTTAATATCCCCTAAAGAATACTAACTTAAATATAGACAAATAGAATCCGTAATTAATATCTTCAGAGAAAGAAGATTATCACATAAGAACAGAATGTTATATAAAAGAAATCATCAATGACCAAGAAATAGATTGATATTAAAAATATAATTAACAAGTAAAACTTTAAAGCATGTAGTTGGAAAACCAAGTCAAGGAAATCTCCTAGAAAACAGAAACAAGGGCAGCCCAGGTGGCTCAGCGGTTTAGCGCTGCCTTCAGCCTAGGGCATGATCCTGGAGACCTGAGATTGAGTCCCATATCCGGCTCCTTGCATGGAGCCTGCTTTTCCCTCTGCCTGTGTCTCTGCCTCTCTCTATCTCTCTTTCTCTCTGTGTCTCTCATGAATAAATAAATTAAAAAAAAAAAAAAACCAGAAACAGGGATCCCTGGGTGGCGCAGCGGTTTGGCGCCTGCCTTTGGCCCGGGGCGCGATCCTGGAGTCTCGGGATCGAATCCCACGTCGGGCTCCCGGCGCAGGGAGCCTGCTTCTCCCTCTGCCTGTGTCTCTGCCTCTCTCTCTCTGTGACTATCATAAATAAATAAAAATTAAAAAAAAAAAAAACAGAAACAAAAGACCAAAGAATAGGAAATGCAAGTGAACAAAGAATATCAGAATACCATTCCCATAAATCTAGTAGATCCAAAACCTAAGAGGAGTTTCAGAAAGTATAGGGAAAAGATAGAGAAGAGAGGTGATTAATAAAGTAATGAAACCAGAAAATTTCCCAAAGCAAAAAGACAAGAAGTCTCTAGGATTTATCCCATAACCAAAGGTTACAAGTCTTCAGATTCAAAAAAAAAAAAAAAAAAAAATCTATCGAATGCCCAGCCCAATGAATGGGGGGAAAAGGGGAGAGAGAGACCTATTATAATGCAAACTATTATTAAACTGTATCATACTACAAATAATAGTATACAAAAAAATCCCATGCTTTCAAAGAAAACAATTTTAAGATACATATACATATATATAAATTAGCAATTATAATGGCAGAGTTTTTGAAAGTGAAAACTGAATCTAAAAGACAGTACAGACATTAATTTTTGAATTCTAGAGGATAAAGGTATTTTAAACATAGAATTCTATACCCAGCCAAACTATCTATCAAGTGTGAGACCAGAAACAAAGGCAGCTTCAGCCATGAAAGGAACACAAATTTAACAACCCATATTCTTTTCCTTAGGAGACTACTAATTGATGGAGACTACTGATTGAGTGTTCTATCAAACAGGAAGCACAAGGCATGGAATCTTCATTCAGGCAATACAACATGATGGAACACTCAAGGGAAGCCCCAGGGTAATGGAGATTCCTCAGGCCTACCATAAGCCATCTCTAACCTGGAACTAGGAAACTGAAGCTGTGAGACAGAGGTCCCCAAAAGCATTTAATGATTTACAAAACTGTCAGCACATCTGGGAGGGAGAAAAAGGATAGGAAAGTAAGTAAATGGGCAACAAGGGTTAATTATTAGCTCAAATTGAAACAAAAAAATGTACGCAAACAGCAAAATACAGCACTGGATAGTGAATACCAATATCTTCCGAATGAATAATACACACTACTTATTTAAATAACAATAGTGATACAACCTAAAAATACTAGAGAAATAGTAAAAAAACAAAAAGAGTTGAATGTCACTGTCTATATAGATTAAAGCTAGTAAAGGGAAATAGGAAAATGAGGGTATCCATGGGAAACAAGAAACTACTATGCTTTTTTTTTTCACAACCATCCATTTAGTATGATATGACATTTTAATGCTCTATGTCATTTTTTACAAAGGAACCTAAAAATAAGTGGATGTGAGGGAGAGGGAGATGGGGTATTGCTGTTTAAGAGGCATGGAATTTCTGTTTTGCCAGATGAAAAAGTTCTAGAGATCTGTTGCAAAGCAATGTGAATATAGTTAACACCACTGGACTATACCCTTAAAAATGGTTACGATGGTGGGTTTTCCCCACAATTAAAAATGAAGTGTATGAAAAAATTAAGGCAAAGGAAAAGCATTTCACATTTGCTAGGCAACAAAATCAAATTTGACTATATGCTTCTTAGTTTCCATGCTAAATGACAAGATTGAGTGTTCATACAGATTTTAAAAATAAAGCCAAAAGCCAGCATCCTGAAGAGATCTAGAACTAATCCTGATCTGAGAAACAAGGAAAATTTGTGACAAGGATTTCCCTAAGATGATACTATATAATTAAAGAATACCTCTTTGCAGCAAATCAGCAATACCTCATTTACTTTAAAAGTATCTACCGGGAGTAAACAGACTTTTCTATATCATATCTATTTCAGAGAAGTAAAAAGACCCTCGCTTCTTGTGGCCTGATAGGTGAGAACAATAACAGTGCCAGGAAGTCCTGGACAGGGGGAGGCAGAGGACAATGACAGGCCCAGCACCTTCCTGCGGCACAGTCTCCAGCAGGAAGAGCCCTCATGTACTCTCAATAGTTCACATCATTAGTCTACTGATGAGTGACAGACTAAATTGGCACAGGAAAAGTTGTTGGCTCTTAAGAAGTACCAATGTACAATGTGCCAGAGCTGAGGATGAATGAAAGTCAATGTTTAAAAATTGAAAATCCTTTTAAGACTAATTTTCCTGAGTGGCTTATAAGCTAGTTTTGAATTAATATAAAAACAGAATTACATTTAAAAAAAACTGAGCAACTGAGAGGTATCATTTTGGGATAAACACAGAGCTAACCAATGTAGACAATATTTGAAAAATAAGTCCCTGAAAGATAGATATGTAATGGTATATCTGGGTGTATTTATCTAAAAACCAAACCAATAAAACAAACAAGAACACATACTCTTGGCTTATAGAGGGTAAGTGTTAGATGGAGTAATGACATAAGGAACAAAGCCAGAAATATGGATTCCTAAATATGTGCAATCAAGTGAATCTTTAAAATAATTCTAAATGTAAAATGCATGTATTTCTCAAATTGGAGCACTCCATAACTCATTTTTTCTTTCTTTCTTTCTTTTTCTTTCTTTCTTTTTTTTTTCTTTTTCTTTTTTGTATCTTTAAATAATACACATGTGCTGTGAGATTATACGTAGAAATGTGTACCTTTTCCATCAAACTCAACACATCTGAAACAATACTGCTGACCTCCAGCCCCGGAGCAATCCTGGAACTGACTCCTTCAACAGTCTCCTCGAGGGTCACTTAATGGTCACTCTATAAGTTATTCAGACCCAAAGCCTTGATGACTCTAATTTGATATCTGACACATTAGCAAATCATGTTGATTCTATCTTCAAAGTAAATCAGGACTTTAACTTGTTCTCAGTATCTCCAGAGCAGCCACCTCAGTTGGATGGTGATCAGATCTACCATCATCTTACAGATTATTGCAGGAGCCTCTCATCTGGTCTCCTGCTGCTCCCTACTGTCTTTTGTCAGAACAGCTAATGACATGGTTCTTTTAAAATGGAAGCCAAATCACTTCACTCTGCTCAAAAACTTCCAATGGCTGGGGTGCCTGGGTGGCTCAGTTGGTTATGTGTCCAACTCTTGATTTCAGCTCAGATCATGATCTCAGGGTCATAAGATCAAGTCCTGCCTCGGGCTCCACACTGGGCATGGAGCCTGCTTAGGATTCTCTCTCTCTCTCCCTCTACCACACCCCCCTGCCAACCCCAGCCTCCACTCTCATGCACACTCTCTTTGTTTTACTCTCAAAACAAACAAATATACAATGGTTTCCCATTTCGTTAAGGATAAAAGTCAATTTTACCAATAGTGGTCAGCAAGACCCTATACAATGTTGCTTATGTTTATGTCATCATTCTTGCTACTCTCTTCTTTGTTCACTGTCTTTGTTCACTGATAAAAGTCAATTTTACCAATAGTGGTCAGCAAGACCCTATATAATGTTGCTTATGTTTATGTCATCATTCTTGCTACTCCCTTCTTTGTTCACTGTCCGACCCCCAACAATTTCTTTGCCATTGCTTCTACCTGAAATATTCTTCCCCCATGCATCCACGTAGCTCACTCCCTCATGGCCTCCAAGTCTATGCTCAAAAGCCATATTTCCTGTGAAGTCTTCTCTGACCATATTTTTTTAAAGATTTGTTTATTTATTTGAGAGAGAGAAAAAGAGAGAGAGAGAGTGGTGGGGAGGAGGAGAGGGTGAGAGCCTGATATGGGGCTTGTTTGCACAATCCTGAGATCATGACCTGAGCCAAAATGAAGAGTCTGATACTTAACAGATTGAGTCACCCAGGCACCCCTGACCATCCTATTTAAACTTAAGAATTTTTCCATATATTCTCTTGCTTTATTTTTCCCCCACAGTATTTACCAATGTCAGACAAATAAAGTTCACCTGTGTGTTTACTGCCTGTCTCCCATCACAATTAAGTTCCACCATGGCAGGGATTTTGTCTGTTTTGTTCACTGCTGTAGCCTCATGGTTCAGAACTGAGATAAACACTCACTAGATATTCAGTAAGTATTTGTGATTTTCTATTTGCAAATCACCAAATTGCATGTGACCTGAGAAAGGGTACATTTTAGAGTTAAAACAAATGTTTTCAAGTAATTTATTACCATGAATAAAAATTAAATAGAAAAATCACAATACAGAGTATAGGGAGGACTTAAATCTGAGTTGACTCTTGCGAGAACTGTGGTCATATTTATAATTAAACTTACAGACTCTGATTTTACTTTTATTTGCTTATTTTCTAAAGTAATCTTTGTCAAAATAAGCCCTTACATGTGTAATTATTTTAATGAATCCCTTTGACACTCTTAAAATATCTAGATGCAAAAATAATTCTCTTACAACTAAGTGGAAAATTCTATACAGTTACCATATATCAATTTTTAATTCCATGTTAATTTTATTTTAAAGTAATGTACGTGATTGCTCCAAAAATGACACACAGCTAAAGGATTTATTCTGTAGCTAGAGAACGCCATCTGGCTCAATATGAGAGAAACCACACTATTATATCGAATACTATTACAAATGGAGTATTTTGTGTTTCTAAAGGAATTTCTTTCATAGATGAAATAAAGGTGCAGCATTTAATTAATTAAGAAACACTTCCCAAATAAAAAATTACATAGACATAGTGAAATAAGTTAATAATAATATTAATAACACCACTAAGTAGTTCCATTCTACATGAATTGCCATATTTAATCTGTACACAAATTCCTTAAGGTTAGTATGTATGCTTTTGTTTCCATTTTGCAAGTGAGTAAAACTACAGCACTGAAAAAACAAGCTACTTAATAGTTATTCTAACAGAGCATGAATTCAAACTGGAACACACCTTACCAAATCCACACGTTTTAAGTTTTACACTACCTGACTCTTCTAAGACAGCAAATATCAAGCAAACCCACGTTGCACACTTGTCAGAGCATTAAAAACGGTTGGTATCTGCCTTAGAGGACTCACAGTCAAGAGATGTGGGTCCTCAATTCTGACATTACATCACTTTACTAAAAATGAAGATGCTCTGAACAAATAATCAGGTTTTCTATTGCAGTTTCATATGTATCCAAAAAAAAGTGTATTAACTTTAAAATTTTTACTTTTTAAATTTTTTTTAAAGATTTTACTTTTATTTTTTTTTAATTAATTTTTATTGGTGTTCAATTTACCAACATACAGAAAAACACCCAGTGCTCATCCCATCAAGTGTCCACCTCAGTGAAGATTTTACTTTTAAGTAATTTCTACACTTAACATGGGGCTCAAACTCACAACCCTGTGATCAAGAATCCTATGCTCTACCAACTGAGTGAACCAGGTATCCTTAACTTTGGGAATTTTTTTTTTTTTTAAGATTTTATTTATTTGAGAGAGAGAGAGTGAGAGAGAGAAAAGGGGGGGAGTGGGGAGAGAGAAGCAGACTCTCCACTTAGCAGGGAGTCTGATGCAGGGCTCGATCCCAGGACTCCGGGATCATGACCTGAGTCAAAGGCAGATGCTTAACCAACTGAGCTACCCAGGCATCCCTAGAAATTTTAAACAAAACCTAAAAATGTCATTTCAAGCATCAATAGAGCAGTTAGACTACATAAGTCTTATATCAACCATGAATCTGAAATTGTATAAAAATTTTCTCAAAGATGCAAAGTTTCTCTTCTTACAGATAACCAAAGAGTGATTTCCAAGTAATTTATGACTTATTAGCAACTTTCAAATTCTTCCATTCACTCAGTAAACAATGATTAAGTGCTTAGAACCTGCCAAGGGAGGGATCCATAAATAGATAAGGTATATTTCATGTCTTCCAGTAACTGGAGCAAATTTCATGGATTTTCAAATATTATTTTAAGGTAAAAATTCCCTTAGTTAGGGAAACTCAATTTGTATATACACAGTCCCCACCAACCACGATCTGCTACCCTTCCACAAGGGACAGTCTCCCAGTCAGCAACTAAACTCCTCTGAGTTAACAGTCCCCCGGGAACCAGTAAGGGAAGATGTAACTTGTAAAAATGCCTTCAATCTTTCTCCTCAAGGGAGACCAAGGACTCAGAGAGCATAGCTCACTTAATTACACCTTTTCATTTTCTTTCCTGCATACCCTCCCACTTTAATATTTGCCTCCATTCTCTGTCATTTCTTGTTCAATAACCTAAAGACACTGGCTACCCACACCCAGCCTCCCTAAACATCCCTCCAGTCCACATACAAAATAACAAATGATCCTGATGATAACAGATAAACATAAAGGAAGTGTTTAATCAGTACCAGTACAAGGTATTTTAAAAACCACAAACTTGAGGTTAGTCATAAGAACCATCACCTTCTGTGGCTCCTGAAAGCCAAAGTTTAAGAACTCCACAAGTCTCTTTCTACCTCTTTAACCACGCTTAGTCATATTTGCTTCTCCTGGAGTGCCAGCGTTCGTGATAATCATATCAATGACTCCGATGATCATATGAGCGCTATATGTTACTGCCTGTTCAACTTGTCTGAAAACTGGAGCACTGAAAGAACACAAGAGGACAGAGTTCAAGGTCCACAAGTTAAACACCACAGGAGGGCAAGGGACGGACTTCCCTGTCTTGTTTATTTAGGGCTGTAGCCCTAGACACACTGTCCAGTAGACAGTGGGAGCACAGTTGTTCTGAAACAAAGAAAAGAAGGAAGGAAAAAGGAACAGAAAGGGAAGGAATCCGCAAATGTATTATGATGTAAAAAAAAAATGTATTATGATGTTTGAGTTGGTGGCCTAATCTAATCACATTGTGAACACCGTTTCTTTGCTATTTGAAACTGTCTCTGAAGTCAGCATAGCCTACACCAACCCAGATTTTAATGTCTACTGTCTCAATAATCCCCTAACTTAGGACATTCTCCTCGGTCACTATGTAGGATCGTTTTTATTACAATAGTAACTTTTCAATATATCATGTTTTTTCCAGCTTACTTTTGCAATAATCTGTTAGCAGTGAGTATTCTGTTAATAGCGGTTACTGTCATTGCACATGAATTAGTGTCTCAATGCTTTAATGCGTGTGATTGTTACATTACTTTCCATGTGCTATATAAAGAGGGAAAAACAATTTTTTGTGAAGCAGAAATTGTTAAACAAGATTTTAATTAAATAACTGAATAGTGGTGACACTATTGACACTAGATGGTTAATTATGACCTAAGTTTTAAAAGAAATTAAGTCTTCAAGTTGTTGGGTTTTTAAGCATGATCACAAGGTGACATGCCATTTCTTTTTTTTTTTTTTTTTTAATTTTTATTTATTTATGACAGTCATCAGAGAGAGAGAGAGAGGCAGAGACACAGGCAGAGGGAGAAGCAGGCTCCATGCACCGGGAGCCCGACGTGGGATTCGATCCCGGGTCTCCAGGATCGCGCCCTGGGCCAAAGGCAGGTGCCAAACCACTGCGCCACCCAGGGATCCCGCCATTTCTACTTATATTTCCATCTTACTTATTTTTTCAGGTTATCATTACTGACTTCCATTAGAAATCTGTATTCACTGGCCTATGACTGATCCCAGATCAAAAACAGATATTGGATGTCTACAGGAAATCCTGGAAGCAATGATTTTATTCAATTTACTTCAAATGCAGGGCACAGTCATAGGAATGTGTCACAGACGCACATACTGACTGCTCTGTGGTCACCATAATCCAGCCTGAATTTCTGGAACTCCCCTCCTCAGTGTTTCCTTATGGTCTCAGCTTTTTAATTTTGTACTTTGTCATTCTAATATTGTTGGTATTGATTTAGGTGACATTGTGAAAAAAGAAATCATAATTCTAAGTCACATTTCTCGGTTGTCAAATCTGGTGACTTAAATCAAGTATTTATTGGCTGTCTTTTCTGTCCTTCAGCAGTTACTGCTTTCAGCTGCAGCAACTGTTCCTGTTTGTTTTATATCATCGGCAAAAGATGCCACCATTTCACAGTTTTATCAGAATATCCCAGAAATTAAGATCCATGTTAAGTTTCTTCACGACTAATAAGGTCTCTTACAAATTCCCTTGGAAAAAATTTATTAGGTATTAAAGGTAAAATGCTATGTTCTAAATACCTGCCTAAATCGTTCTTTGGGGCGTGGGGAGAACTGTTGCCCAAAGTAACAGGTAAAAACCTTCCTAGTTATCAAGACACTCCAAACCCCTATCACATTGCTTCCCTACCAAACCCCTAGCACATTGCTTCCCTAATTTCTCCATCCCACTACACAGTCATTAATATGTATCTGGATCAGTTCTTGTCCTTATACCCCATAATTATTCCTATTTTCAGTACCACTACTCCCATCTTCCTTTGTGCCTCTCTTTTTTACCTGCTACCCAAACCCTGTTCACCCTTCGGAACCCAATTTAAATCTTACCTCCTAATCTTTTTCTTCATAGTCTTGTTTTAATTAACATCCCTCAACCCAAAAGTCCAGTACCCAGAGCTTCTTCTTACCCAGACTGACTTTCAGACCAGCTCTAAAGAGACCCTTAACATTGGTTAATTAATGTAACAGACCCATGTTGAAGATATTTTAGGTTTAAAGGGGGGAAAACGGGATCCCTGGGTGGCGCAGCGGTTTGGCGCCTGCCTTTGGCCCAGGGCACGATCCTGGAGACCCGGGATCGAATCCCACATCAGGCTCCCGGTGCATGGAGCCTGCTTCTCCCTCCGCCTGTGTCTCTGCCTCTCTCTCTCTCTCTCTCTGTGACTATCATAAATAAATAAAAAATTAAAAAAAAAAAATAAAGGGGGGAAAACGACCATTTTTCACTACTTTAGCTATCCCTTAAATCTTTCTAC
This sequence comes from Vulpes lagopus, assembly GCF_018345385.1. Taxonomy (NCBI): domain Eukaryota; kingdom Metazoa; phylum Chordata; class Mammalia; order Carnivora; family Canidae; genus Vulpes; species Vulpes lagopus. Next base: position 16,238,467 of record NC_054836.1, on the reverse strand, counting down.
CTGTCATGTTTATGTGCAGTTTATAGCCTACCCAGATCATGGCTTAAGAAACACTGAAGTGCCTTTTTAAATAAGTTATACCTTCTGCCTTGATGTGAATAGTTTGATCTAATTGCAAGTTAACATTTCTAAATTACGTAAGTCACAGCTGCTGTTAAAAAAAAAAAAAAATTTCATGATTAGATCATGCATTCACCCATTAGAGGTGGCCATGATAAATGGGTTTTTAAGTCTTCCTCCCTGGTCTTTGGTTCATGAACAATTTGAGTTCATGTTAGACTTTTTCATTTTATGTTGTTCATACAATATAACGAAGCCATGTTATTCACTTAAAATTCACTTTAAGCACAACAGAATATTTAATACATGGAAAATATTAACTGAAGGCAAAATAATATTCTACTGTCTTCAACAAATCTCTATCTTAGGATTGGTAGCCATTAAAGGTAATTTGCATTTATCATTTTCCCCACAGCATCTTACTTTTAGAAAATAATGACAGAAATATTCTTGGGGCACCTGGATGGCTCACTCCGTTGAGCACTGGACTCTTGGTTCTGGCTTAGGTCATGACCTCAGGCTCTGGAGACTGAGCCCCCCTCTCGGGCTCATGCTCAGGATCAGTGTGGAGTCTGCTTGTCCCTCTCTCTCTCCCTTTGTACCCTCCACCCCCAGTGTTCAGTCACACTCTATCCCATAAATAAATAACTAAATAGATAAATAGATAGATAGATAGATAAATAAATATATAAATAAATTAATTAATTAAATAAATAAATAAATAAATTTTTTGAATCTTTTGAAAAATTCTCTTAATATCATCTTGTGCACTCCACATAACAATTTTTGGTTATTCCATTTAGTTGACAATATGTACTAGTACTTATATAGGCAGAGAGGGGATACACTGCGTAACAAGACAGAGTCCTCCACCTTTAATAGGACAACTCTGACTTCAGGGTCTAATGAAGACCCTCTGGACAACATACCTTTCTTACAGACCATGTTGTCCAGGACTGTCTCAAAAAAATAAAGAAACTATACTATATAAGTCATTTTTCAAAAGTTCATTCCCCAAATTCACTTACATATGATATGGTTGACATTTTGATCAACAGGTCAAAAGCAGCTGAAAATAGTAATGATCTAAGATACTTTTTCCATGAATTAAACTGCTTTTCAGAAAGGCAATTTGAAATCTTACCTTACTGGAAAGAAAAGCCAAAACGCTTACTTAGAGGTGAATGATTGATATTTGGAAATTATAGAGAATTAACTAAAAAATGTACTAGTAACAAGAAAATTCAGTATAAAAATGGTCAAAAACTAAAAATCATATTAAGAATGGCAATTAATATTTGTTGAAAACTATGCATCATTTCTTTTGAAATATCATCTTACTTAAACTCTAAACAATCCCTAGGAGGCAGCTACAACTATTATCTTCTTAAGAGAAAGCTGGGGGAAGCAATGTGCCCAAAGATACATACTCCACTATATGGCTTCATAAAGTTAATATGTAAATTACAACAGCTTTCTTAAAGTGTTAATGCAAACAGAAAATATAGTTGAATAAAAAATATAATCAAAATATCAAGAAAAAAACATAAAATATCAGGGAATAAGAAGATCCATAGTACCTTTATGAGTAAAACTAGAAAAGGCTAATGAGAAACAGAGAAGAAAACAAATAACTGAAGAAATAATTTGTTTTTGAACAGAAAGACTTAAATATGCTAAAAATACCAATTCTTCCTAAATTAATCTTAAATACAATGCCATGCTAATCAAAATCTCAATAAGAAATCATCTTAATTTTGAAAAGAAACTCTAATATTTACTGGAAGACTAAATGTAAGTATATTATCATGCATTGGTAATCAAAAGAGTGGTACTGACGCAAGAAAAGACAAATCAACATAATATCATTGCGATATAGACCTAAGTATATATTGAAAATTCATTTGTGATAATGGTGGCACTTCAAAGCAGTGGGGAAAAGATGTATCATACAGTAAAGCCTATTGAGACAACTGAAAAGCAATTTAAAAGAAAGAGAAAAATGAGTTCCCTACTCAATCCCTATACTAAAATAATTTTTAGATAATTAAAAAATACAAATGCAAAAAATGAAACTACCAGAAGAAAATGTAGGTGGATATTTTTCTCATATTAGTATAGGGAAAACTTTTATAAACACAATCCCAACAATAGACTCAATTCCCTGAAAATGAAAAAGAAATCACTGTGTATATTTGAAAAAACTTACTTGCTATATAAGATATGAAAGGCAAAGGTTACTGTCCCTAGGAATACAATTAGCTCCTAAAATAATAAGAAAAAATTAATACCCATGGAAAAATTGGCAAAAATTAGACATAGACTAGTCACAATACACGTACACACACACAAAAGCAAAAGACCATCAAGCAAATTAAAATACTTCAATCTTACTAGACACCAAAGTAAAACAAATAGAAACAAAATATTTTCATCATGTCAATTTAGGTAAAAGCTAAGAAGATCCAGAAATTGCAATGGTATGGGGTTCTCATACAATTAACGTGGTACAATCATTCTGGAGAACAGTTTGGCATTTTCCATTAAAACATAATTTCAAAAAAAAAAACAACATAATTTCACATTGACTTAGAAATTCTCTCTAAATATATTCTGAGGGATAAAACATATACAAAGATATATGTATATGGATGTGAATCACAGCCTTGACTTAAATAGCAAGAAAAATAAAAAGAATCTAATTGTCTATAACCAGGAAATTAGCTAAATAAATAATGATGCATCACAATTGTGATTTTTAAGTGAAGTATTTGGTGGTGGCTGTAAAAGATGTTCATTTTTTTTTACAAAATAGCAGATCTCTATCACATATAATTAACCCACAAACAAGTAAGTGGAAGAATAATGGAATAAAAAAAGAAAAAAAACAGGGGAGCCCTGGATGGCTCAGCGGTTTAGCGCCTGCCTTTGGCCCAGGGTGCAATCCTCGAGTCCTGGGATCGAGTTCTGCATCGGGCTCCCGGCATGGAGCCTGCTTCTCCCTCTGCCTGTGTCTCTGCCTCTCTCTCTCTCATGAATAAATAAATAAAATCTTTAAGAAAAAAAAACAGAAGCAGAAATTAATGAGTTTGAATGGAAAAAGAGGAGAAACACTCAGAACTGAGCATTTTGGCATGATGGGGGGGAAGCAGAGAGGAGTAGATTAAATGAAGGATTTTCGAAGAATACAAATTGCCAGAATTAATCCAAGAGGTGTAGCAAAGCTGATACAACACAAGAAATTCAAAAGTGATCAAAGATCTATCTTCCCAAATGGTACAAGACCCAGCTGCTTTGGAAAAAAGCTGCTGCATCTTCAGGGAACAGATAATTCTTTAATCACTGGCACAGCCTTCGTACCCAAACATAATGCAAATTGTAAAACCTTACATCAGTCTCATTTATGAATACGAATATCAAATTCATAAAAACGCTGGTGAATGAAATTTATGATGAAAGAGGATGTATTCCAAGACTGTAAGGCTGTTCAACATTAGGAAATACACAAAAGTAATTCCAAATTAGTGACTGTGTGTTACACTAATAGGTCAGTGAATATCACAGAACATCTAGAACAGAAATAAATAAATGAATCAATGAATGAATGAATGAATGAATGGTAACTTTCAGGATAGTCCTGCTACTTCAAAAAATAATCAGCCAACTAGTAATAAAAAGAAACTTATTTAACATGATGAAAAGACTTGAAACAACAGCAAACATTTGCTTAAAGATGATGCCAGAGCGAAGCTTTTGTATAGAAGTATTAGTTCTTGGGACAGTATTTAAAAGTTAAGGGTGGAGAAATGGGAAATTCTATGGTCAAGAAAATTTTTTAAACTTGGTTTTGATTTTTAAAAAGGTTTTCATAGGGATGCCTGGGTGGCTCAGTGATTGAGCATCTGCTTTCAGCTCATGGTGTGATCCCATGGTCCAGGATCGAGTTCCACATCGGGCTTCCTGCATGGAGCCTGCTTCTCCCTCTGCCTCTGTCTCTGCCATTCTCTCTCTGGGTCTCTCATGAATAAATAAATATTTTTTAAAAATACAAAAAAATTAAAAGTTTCTCATAAACTTTAATATGCTCATGTGCACTGCATATTAGGTAAGTATAAGACAATACTCATTTGTGTTATATATACATAGGGATAGAGGATTCATCGGGTGTTCGTATATGATTGGAATCTGAAATCAAACTTATGTATGTATACTAGATGGACAAGTTTTTTTTCTAAAGATTTATTCATATGTGTGAGAGAGAGAGCACAAGTAGGGGAGAGGTAAAGGGAGAAGGAGCAGCAGACTCCCCCGCTAACCAGGGAGCCTGAGGCAGGGCTCAATCCCAGGACCCTGAGATCATGACCTAAGCCAAAGGCAGAGGTTTAACCATCTGAGCCACCAGGTGCCCTGACAGACAGGTTTTAAAGAATCATAAACATGGCATGGTTATGATAAAGTATGTCTCCAAGTTCTTCTATTCCCTTCAAAAGACGGATCTTCATTCCCCTCCTCTTCAGTGTGAGGAGACAAAGGTAGCAACCCATATGGGGCTAAGAAGTAGGAAAAGTGAGGAAAGGGCGTCAGATAGTGATACTTTTCTGAGTATATCTTTTTGAGTAGTTTTAACTTTTGGAAGCATATTAACGGTACTGATACTCAAAAAATAAAGTGACCAAAGACAAGCGGGGAGGACTAAAACTGAAAGCAAACTGAAACAAATCATCCCAAACTGTATTTTAGATGAATGATATAACCACACTGCAACACCAAAAAGAAAGAGGGGAATGGGAAGGAGGAGGGGAGGACAATTTACACGATTTATAAACAGTGTTCTTGGTTGGAAGGAGGGAAGGGGCAGAGAACTGGAAACAACCCTAAAATAATTTTATTAGGTTTGATTTAGAATGTTAGAGCAAAGCAATTCTGAAACTACTTTAGATATATTAATGATTTTAACAAATAAGTAAATATACTGAAGTTGGTGGGCTAGGGTTCTCACCATGGAAGAGAAAGAGATACAAGCATGAAATGGAGAAACACAAAGAAAAACTCTATGAGGAGGGATTAGACCTGGGATTCGGTGTGAATTCAAGATTTATAAAATACATATGCATATAGGTACGTACATGTACACATACATACATATGTGGATTGTGAATGTATATATGCAGGTATGTATAAAATATGTATGCACACATTTTCTTTTTTTAAGATTTTATTTGAGAGAGAAATCATATGTGTGCATAAGCAGGGGGAGGGGCAAAGAGAGAGGGAGAAGCAGACTCCCTGCTGGACAGGGAACAGGATGCTGGGCTCGATCTCCGGACCCTGAGATCATGACCTGAGCTCAAGGCAGACACTTGGCCAACTGACCTACCCAGATGCCCCTGCATGCATACATTTTCTAGCTCTGTCTGCTCAAAGGGCCTAAAAGCAGATTCCCCAGAAGCAATGAACACACCTACCCAGAGACTAGGTTTCTAACATCATTCCCCACTCAAAAAGAATTCAGGGCTCCCTGGAGAAATGCTGGAGCAGAAAGGCATAAAATAAACCCATAACACCTAATTGTGTCATAAAGTAAGAAAGAGCTAAAATGAAATGGTTGGCATATCACAAAGACTGGAGCCAGTTTGAAGATCCTTCCACTACTGATTCGGACAATTTGAGCACCAAAATAACCTTTATTTATTTTTTTTTAAAGATTTTGTTTATTTATTCATGAGAGACAGAGAGAGAGAGAGGCAGAGACACAGGCAGAGGGAGAAGCAGGCTCCATGCAGGGAGCCTGATGTGGGACTCGATCCTGGGACTCCAGGATCATGCCCTGGATGCTAAACCGCTGAGCCACCCAGGGATCCCCAAAATAACCTTTAAAATAGTAGTGAGGTATAAACAATGGGGGGGGGGATGGGAAACTGTGAGTTCACACCAATAAGTAGATAAAGAAATGAAAGAGGAAAAAAAGGAGGGCTCTTACTTACATAAGACCACATGCTGATGAGTCAACATGGAGGGAAAATCATCATTTTGTAACCACCACAGTAAATAAAGAATGATCAATAGATATTAAGTCTAGGGAGGAATATTTTGATGAGGAGTAAGATCTCTGCATGGAAAGAACATGTTTCCCCACATAATGACTATTGGTTGGAAGGGGGATCTCAGCTAACACCTGGAGTGGATGATCAAAATTAACATCAAAACCGAGGAGCAGATGGACATCATGTGCCTCCAGATGTGAAACTCTGAGGACACATCATTAGTTATGAAATATTCCAGCAGGGAACATATAACCTGCATATAACCTGCAAGGGAACATCATACCGAGGGGCATTCTACTTTTTGAAAGGAAAAAGAAACTATATTTAAAAATATCAGTGTCATAAAATATGAACTATTCCAAATTTAAAATGACTAAAATGATATGACAACTAATTGCAAATTTGCAACTAACTGCAAATTCTAGGCTTGGTTCTGCATCGAAGGAGAAAAAAAAAAGTCATAAAAAAGTAATTGGATCAATTGACAAAACTGGAAAACAAACTATAGACTAAATAAAAAGTATTGCTTCGATGTTAAACATACAAAAGTTGATAATCGCCCTGTGGTTAATGTAGGAGGATATCCTTATTCTTAGGAAATATATATCATCTTATACACAATTTACTTTCAAATAGTTCAGAAAAAGAGCATATGTCTGTGTGTGTGTGTGTGTGTGTGTGTGAGAGAGAACAGAAGAGGAAGAAAGAGAGATAAAGACAGAGATAGAGAGAACCTATCTCTTTTTGCACACACGTTAGATAGATGATAGCTAGCTAGACGGGCAGATAGGATAAATAACAAAGCAAATGGTAAATTATATTTTAAAGTTCTTGTACTAATTCTGAAAACTTTTATATTAACTTTAAATTATTTCCAAATAAAAAGGTTAAAAATGTATTTAGCTTGCATCTACATATGCAAGAAAAGCCTTCTTTTAGATACTTATACATTCTCCCTGAAAGCTTTTTTAGGGTATTAGTACTTTCTAGATATTTTCTTTATTAAACAGCAAATATGTAAATTTTAATATTCAGGGACTCTATCTGAATTAAAAATAATAAAATAATGAAGCTCAAATATAACCTCAGTGCATAAAAAGATACAGGTAATGTAAAATGTAAATTAATAAGTTACCCACTGGTAGATACCACTACTAAATAAACAGTGCAGGGATCCCTGGGTGGCGCAGCGGTTTGGCGCCTGCCTTTGGCCCAGGGCGCGATCCTGGAGACCTGGGATCGAATCCCACATCAGGCTCCTGGTGCATGGAGCCTGCTTCTCTCTCCGCCTGTGTCTCTGCCTCTCTCTCTCTCTGTGACTATCATAAATAAAAAATAAATAAATAAATAAATAAATAAATAAATAAATAAATAAACAGTGCAAAAAAAGATGCTATTTAAGGTAATGATTAACACACACAAAAAAAGCATAATGTATTCCTTAAGCATTTTACTTACTTCATTCTTAAAAACAGACATTCATACAAGTATCTTTTGAAACAGAAGGAGGGATTTTTCTTTGAAGATGGTCTAGGAATTCAGTCTTTTCTCTTCCCCACATTAACTACAACCACAAAACATCACCTACAAATTCCACTACTGAGTTTCATAGGGAAAGATTTAAATAAAGATGCTTGGGCTAAAGTCTTCTAAATTTGAATAATCTTAGAGCTGTCTCTCCTATACACAAGTCAATAGGAAAAAAATGTTTAGAACATGCCTATATTGGGGCGCCTGGGTGTCTCAGTCGGTTAAGAGTCCAACTTTTGATTTTGGCTTAGGTCATGATCTCAGGGTCATGGGATGGACCCCTGCTTGAGATTCTGTCTCCCTTTCCCTCTGCCCCTACCCCACTCACTCACATGCACATACACCGGCTCACACTCTCTCTTTCAAATAAATAAGTCTTTAAAAAAAGAACATGCCTGTAACATATCATTCCAACACATTTAACTTACTTTTCGTAGCAACAACCACATTCTTTCTTATGCACTATTATCTTATCAGTTTATTCTTACTTAATTATATTACTACAAACACAAGTACAATTAGCAAAATTATGCAGGTACCCAATAAGCAGCCACACATGGGCATCCTAGAAAGTATCTGAGCACTGCCAGTCAGTATGCTCTCAGAGGAAGTGGGGAATGACTGTTAATCCACAAGTCTGTTAAATGGAGATCAGTAATGAGAGTGTCTGGTAGATACTCAAATGGAGTCACCTCTACCAAGTATTTAATGAAAATATTTGTCTCAAACAAGTGAACTAAACACTTTATGAATAACTCCTAGTTTGCCAGGAATGCACAGGGATTAAAGTGACATTTGATCAAGTTTATAGGCAAGGAAGCTCAGTCTAAGAGCTTCCCTGTTTTCTTTTATAGACCAGCAATATGATAGAACAGAAATGTCTAATGCTAAATAATATACAGTAGTTTGGTATTTGTGCCAAGTAGTCAAATTTTAAAGTATTTTATTTAAAAAGTGAGTATACAAATAAAAAGAGAATAACAAGAACACAGGACAGAGGGGAGTTAAAACTCTGACTTTGATTGTCTTCCGTAAAAGAAAGGAAAGCACCCACACATTCAAACATGTACACGGTTCCCAAATGCAGGAATTGGTCTCTTCACAGAATCCATTAGAGACTGCAGTTTTCCCAGAGTTCTTGGGAAAATGTGCTAACTGTGTAGACAGTCATATTCTAAAGTACACCCAGGCATGGCTGAAATCTGGTTTGCCTCACGAAGTTTTAAACCATTAAAAATGAGTTATTTGGTCTTCTAATTTGTGATGACAACTGGATCTCCACTGGAAATACGTACCTATAAAGCAATGATAATTGTAAGGGTATCCAGAGTTAACTTCTATCAGCCATCTCTTCTCTACCCTCAAGGACTCGAAGGAACAAAAGTATGCAAGCACTCCAGCAGCTGAATCAGTACGTGTTATGCACATGTGATATGTGACGAGACATGCAACTTAATGCACTGCTTTGTTATGAACTGCCTATAGAGGGAATGTGATGAATTTGCCCAATAGATCTCCAACATATAACGGTATCTCTGAAAAAAGACAAATAGAAACTCATTCTGTCAACTCCAGGGTCTCATCTAGCTTCTTTTACACCATGATATTAAATTTATTATTCATGCTATATTTTATTTCTCCAATCAATGAAGAACTGGTGCTTTTCTATCCACATTGTTTATGAATGAAGAAATTTAATTATATTAAATATCTGACAACCTAAGATAACAAAATAAACAGAGTATTTTTTCATCAGACCTTAGAAAATATATCTAATGATGCAAGAAAATTCAAGTTCACCTCAAAGAGACTGTCTTAAAATCCAAGACAGATATAAACTGATGTCCTTCAATGGATGTCACTAGTGGAGCTAATATTTCACAATATAAAGAAATTCATCTACTACACAAGACTGGATTATTATTCAGTTCTCAAATTATCATACATATGTATGTATATATGTCTTAGGTATGCATATACACAAAATATGTATATCTCTATATTCATACACAAATATATGTATTTGTGTAAAATATATATAAACCAATAGGTATACAAATATATATATAAACAAAAATTATACATATAAACAAAAATTATATATATATATAAATTTTTAAAAGATGCTAGTCCTATAAAGCCCTCATACTTGACCTACACAGAATCATTTTTAATCACATCCAAAGCACTAGGAGAAAGATAATGAAGATAATGGCCTCTGAGAGCCATAGCACATTTCTGAGTTGTAGACATCCATCCTCAACACTCTTAGGCAGCCTCTTGAAGAGCCTATGGTGGCTATGAATCTATAGAGCAAAAGATCATTTAAAAAATTCATTCTTAAAAATGAGAGATTCAGTGATTTATACAGCAAATCATAAAACATAGCTGCACTATGCCAACAAAAGTAGATTGATCTGTAAAAAGGAAAACCACCTCCTCTGATTCAATAAATCTACTGGGGTCACTAAGAGCATTTCTTGCACATCCACAACGTGCAGCGTATTTTAAGAGGTTAAAAAAAATTATACCAGCTAAATCTTTCTTCATTCTTTGTAATATGACCTATAACTTTCTTTTGAAATAAACTGCTTTCAGGACTGGTGTTTCTAGAGATCCTTCGAAGGAATAAACAATTTGACAAAATACACATTTATTCAGCTTAAGATAACTTTCATTACAGACTAGTAAGGAGACAATATATTACCTACACTAATAAGTCATTAGTAGTATTATTTTTAAAAATGGAAATACTTTATGTACGTTATCAGAAAAATTAATTTAAGTAACAAGCTTTAAAAACATTGTGTCTGAATATATAACTGAAATTATTTTGTTAATTCAAGTTAATTCAATCAATACACTTTACGCTGATCACACAGTATTATCTCTGAGCCAGGTTTCTTAAAAACTGTTCCCAACTCTCTTTACAATTCTTCCTAATACAATTCCTTGAGAAACAATTTAGGTGGATTATTCTCTTGTTCTTTTTATTTCAAATACAGAAATCTGCAAGTTCCTTCTTAAATGACTGATTATGCTGTGTTTTGCACTCCCAGCACCTGACACATGATAAGTGGTGCTCACTGCATGTCTGATGAATTAATGAATGAATAATGAATGAATGAATGAACTGATATACAATGAACCAATGATTACTTCTGCATTTATATGAAGACAACCCTACTCTCTGCTCTTATGTAATCCTTCTTCCTTAAATCTCATTATCTCTGAAAGGAAGAAAAGTGATGTCACAAACTGTGAGCTCCTCAAAATATATCTGAATAGCAAGTTACCCTCAAACTGAAACGGTTAGAAAAATGACATTAAAAAGAGAAATTCATCCCACCCATCAGTTCATCTCAGTAAACAGCAGAGACAGAAAATGACTAAGCATGAACACAAGCCTCAAGACACCCAAGGCCTAGTGAGGAACATATAAACATAAGTAATAATACAGCCCTGGTTCTTGCCATTCCTCTTCCCCTCGAAAGCTCTAGGTCAGGCTTATTCGCTCATGTACCAAGAGTACCAGGCAAACGACTTCCACATTCTCCCCTCTGCTAGGCTCTCTGCTCAGCCCTGCAGAACCCACCAAGCGCCTGCCTTCCAAAGCTGGAGCTCCATTCCATACTGAGCCTAAGTGGCTTTCCCTACAGCCACTACATTACATGCTTCGAACAGTGCTGTTCCCCAACAAAGGCTGCCCTTTCCTCCACTTCACTCTTCCATCAGCTAATAACTGGAGACCAGAAGCTCTGCTCCTAATCATTCAAAGTAAACAATGTTTACACTCATCGCTGAGCCACAGTCTTTCTGGCCCAACTGCTGACTCTGCCAAAGAGGCGCCCCTGTGGTCCAGCTGCTTGCCAGCCACACAGCTGGCACCACCAGCATCTTCCGAAACCATTCTCCCGGCAGTCTAAAGAAACAGCATGCTCTGGAGTAGGGCACTAATGCATCAAACATAGAGACCTGACATGCCTAACATTCACCCACATCTCCCTTTCCATAATCAAAGCGATAAAAATCACAAACGTCACTAAAATGGAAAAATCAAGTTATCTTCGGCACCAAACATCAACTTCAGAGGAAACAGGCTTGATTATACACGCATCAGGGCACAGATGGTAGACTTTCCTCCTCCTAGACACAAGAAGGAAAAAAAAAAAAAAAAAAACCAGCTTCCAAGAAAATATATTATGTATTCTTCCCTTTCCCCATCACCTCAAAAAGGCAGAGTGATGTGGTGTTTTCCCTTCAGTAAAACTGAAGTACACAGAATAGACCTCAGTAAAATGACTGCCTGGTTAGACTTCCAGAACAGAACCAAAATGATGATTTTATAAACATCACTCTATTTTCTTTCAATAATAACCAACAGCCAACAACACCATGAGTGTGAAAATGACTACAGGATTTCATAATTTTAATATACTTTGTCTGGAAAAAAGTATAAAATACTCTAAGCATCTCAAGTTTCACAGTAAGTTTTATAGAACCATGAATTTAGGGGGAAATTGGCAGGTAGGTGAATGACAGGAAATTATATTTCAGGGATCATTACTTGCCACTCTGGCTGCTTATACAAGATTATGAACCACAGAGTTCACAAGCTGATAGCACAATACTCTCTTAGTGGGTATTTGTCTAAATATTCATAATGCCAAGTGGATCCAGACAGGTCAGAATTTTGTTTGTTTGTAGAAGAAAAAGTAACATATCAAATTTAGAAGCACATCCTAAAATGTTCACTAGAATTCCAAAATGGTCTATGTCCAGGTAAATAGAAACTGTAAACTTGTACCTATATACACCATTACTTCTCATTCTTTAAGGTATTGGAAACCCAGAGCACGTAAGAAAACTTGATATACAACTGAATAAAAATTAGAAGGTATGCATGACTAGTTTCTTTGGTTCTATCTATGGCCCTATCCTTTCTTACCTGTAGTACCTTGAAACATCTAAGACTGGTCCTGGAGTTGCAGATGCTAACCACACCCCACCTACCACTCTCCCCTCACTCACTCTACCCAGCCTCTTCTCCCTTATCCTCTCCTACAAGCACATTTAGGGCTTCGGCTCCAGCTACTCCCTCTTCTCTTCCCCTGACATCTAGCATGGTCTTCAGGACATTTTTTCAAAGTCAGTATCTTATAAGAGCCTTCCTTCCAACATTCCATCAAAAAAGTAAGCATTGCCCCCATAGAGCAACACCTTCTATCTTCCTTCCACACATAATTTATTTTTTTAATAACAATTATTACCATCGAACATAACCACACGGATTGTACATTTTGTTAATTGTGGATTCTCTACTAAAATTTAAGCTCTATGGGGGCTGAGATTTCTGTTTGATTTGCTCACTGTTACATTTCCAATGCTTAAAAGAGTGCCAGGCATACAATATGTGTCCAATAGATATTTCCTGAATAAGTGACCAAATCTACAAAGATTGTTCTTAGGCTGATCTATCAGTTTATCTTTTTGACAAAGCTGTGAAATCTGTTAACCTCATCTCACAGGACCTTTGCCTAGCCAAAATTTGTTGGCATACAGCCTCACTGTCCATCCCCTCCTACTTTTTTCTTCCTATATTCATTATTTTAGGTGTTAGTAAAAATAGCCTTTTGGGGCCCCTGAGTGGCTTAGTCAGTTAAGCAACTGCCTTCGACTCAGGTTGTAATCGCAGGGTCTTGGAACTGAGCCCTGCATCAGGCTCCTTGCTCAATGGGGAGTCTGCTTCTCCCTCTGCCTCTACCCTTCCACCCTGCTCATGTTCTCCCTATCATGTGCTCTCTCTCTCTCTCAAATAAATACAATCTTTTTTTAAAAATTGACTTTTATTGCAAGCAACCTGAAATATTTGTAAAAACAACCAGAATGTAAAGAAATCAATAATAAATATAGAGGAAAGATCATGGTTGCCATGAAAGTTTCTCTTTCTCTGTTTTGCCCTTTTTGTAATTTCTGAATCATATTATAAGCTCACAGAGAAGTGATTGATACTTCACTGATATAGAAAACAGCAGATTTGCATATCTCCTTGCATATATAGAAAAGGAAATAAATCACATTGGTGCATTCAATTGGTTCTTAGTATAATATAAGAAGGTGCTATTTAAAAGTTAAGCATATAAACATTTTAATAGAATTTCAGTTGACTGGTTATTTTAGAGAGTACATCCTTTCCTATCAACTTCACGATACCCGTAATTAACTATCGTTACTTTGCTAAAGTAGTCAAATTAACGTTTCAAGAAAAAAGTTCTAAATAGTCTATGCCAATATGGGGAGGATGGGGACTATATTCAGACCATAAAAGCAAAGCATTCAAACAGAAGAAAATGGTTAAAATAAGTTTGAAAACATAATTAAAAGGTAGACTAGCCCCACCAAGAATCAGAAAGTGTTACATGCCTATAAGAAACAAAAGGTCACAATTTTGGCACAAGAATACACACACAGATCAATGGAAAATAACATATCAAGAAAAAAAATACTACTATATATAAAAGGTTAGTATATGGAAAAGGAAGGTTGAATGGGCAAGATTCCAGGCTTCCTGATCCTCAAATCTACCTCAATACTAATGAGACCCATGTTATGGATAAGCCAATAGGGCTCCCCCACCATAGCCAAACACAACATAATGAGAATGAACTGTACTTGATAAACGAGTCTCCTAAAAATCAGCTCTTGGAGAGAAGCAGTACTATTGCAATCTTCTTCTACACGGTGTACCAAAATAAATACCAGATGGACAGGGTTGGGCTGTACCTTCAGATTGGAGTAGGGTGCCCCCTGCAGGCCGGGAAGGTGAGGTCAGAGATGGGCCTGGCCAGATCTCACAGCTAGAATGGGAGTGCTGAGAGAGGTCCTGACGGTTCCAGGAGATCTGGAACTGCCAGTGTGCAGGGTAGGAGGGGGCAGTACTTCTAGGAAAGGCAAAGGTGCAACTGTGGTTTCTATTCACCATTTGTAAAACTGCCTAGACAAAATGTTTTGGAAAAAGATGCCTGCACAGACCATAATTATGCATTATGTGATATTGTATTTTTTAGGCCTATGAGAAGCAAATCAACACTACACCCTCTAAATCTAAAAGTTTAAATGTGTTTTACCATAGCATTTCCCCATATAATTATGAAAACAAATTAAGTTGCTGAGTTAAGTCTACAACTCATTTCTCTTCTCACCTTGAACACCTCTACATCTGCAGAAACTCATCTCTCATATTATTCTAGAGGTATTTGTGGCTCTGCCTTTCCTGATTGTCTTTCTCTAGCTAGGACTATGATCTCTCTAGATGGATAGAATTTTTTTTTCAAGATTTTATTTATTTATTCATAAGAGACACAGAGGGGGCGGGGGGCAGAGACACAGGCAGACGGAGAAGCAGGCTCCATGCAGGGAGCCCAACGTGGGACTTGATCTAGGGTCTCCAGGATCAGGCCCTGGGCCGAAGGCAGTGCTAAACTGCTGAGCCACCTGAGCTGCCCCAACTGATAGGATTTGTTCAGGCTGAAACCTCCGATCCAAACTGACAATCCTACTGAGTGAACCCAGCCCCTCCACTACCAGAGGCCCAACTCTACAGACTCGCTCTCATGATGCTATCCTGGCAAACCCATAGTCTAATAATGGACACATGGCTTTGTTTCAAAGACTATATTTTTCTTCTTGCTATAGATAACCATATTCTTAAAAATACTGTTCTATCTTTGGAAGCAGCCTTTTCTTAAGATTCATTCAAAATTTTAGAGTCCCCTTCATTATGAACAATAGATCATCTCACTATGGAACTAAGGTCCAAGACAACCGGCTTAGTTAAATGCCCAAATATTTGTGCTTCCATAACAAAGCATTCATCCCAAATGCAATCAGCAAAACTGAACAGTCTATAAAAAACAGTAAAAAAAAAAAAAAAATTAAGTGGTGTGTATATGGAATAACAAGTTATTAATTCAGTCTATTAGATTCTTGCTATCTATAAAAATAAGTTTTAACTTTGATATAAACTCAGAGGATGTCAAAATTCTTAAAAATGCATCAATCATACTATTCCATTATTTTACTAGTGCAATCAGTAGTAACTACAAGAGCAAAGCAACAATGCTTTGAATAAAAAATAAGGACCAATATTTATAGTTTTGATTTATAAAAGATGGATTTGTGGTTAATCACATACAAATTTTTTTTGGTGTAATTGATGTACTTCGGAATAATCATCATATTGAAGCCAGAGACTTCTAGAGAAAATCTTCTCAACAAGCACCATCTAAATGGATTAATCAATTTTAAGAGTTTCTCCCAAGTTCTATAGCTTTTAATATAATGAAGTGAGCAATTTTCATAACATCTAGAATAAGGTAATAATTAATTCATGTTTCTTAAACAGAAACCTACATTTTAAGATGCCATTTGTATGGTAAGAGTATACTGAGAAAACTTATGCCAAAATCTGCATTAATGATAACACTAGATTTTAAACTCTAGTAAAATATACTATTTCAAAACTTCCATCTTTCCACATAAAGCTCCACCTATTATTCCATTCCACATTTTCTGTTTACTAGTTGGTTAAAAGAGTGAAAAAGTCAGTCAAAATTTAAATATAAAATAGCTCGGAAGAAAGTAGTAATAATAGAAGTTCATAGAAAAAAAAACCTTTAACTCTGTTCAACTGACAGAGTTTGGTAGTTTGTTATGTAAATATGATTTATTTTATTCTGCTTCCTTAATAAAAAGGGAAAGGAGTGGCATTTTTAAAAAAAAACATATTGAGCGCTAAACAATAGTGATTATGATAGTAACAAAAAATTTGTGAGCAAAAATTTAAACTATTTTATAATGTGGCAAAAATCCAGGCTCTCACTCATTTTGTAAAAATTCAAATTTGAGTGATAGCACATCCCTGAAGTTAAGTCTCACGCCTTTCTTCCAGAATGGCGGCATATCCCTCTTCTTTCTACAATTACTGGGGTACCATGACAGTATTTAACATACTGAAAGATGTTTATTTTATTTACTTACTGCCTCTTCTTGCTCTTTGAGAATCACCAGTATAGAACCTCACAGTGTCTGATGGAAAACTGTCCTCTCCCTTAGGTACAGTGAAATGATAAGAGTGTGAGAACCACTGTTTTAAACACTGATGTGTGTAAGGGAATAAATCTAATAATTCCTCAGAATGGAACCATTTAAAGTTCCATCTCCATAACCTGAACTAAAATCAGTCTCCTGAAGTTTTATCTATTTCTTAGGAGTAAATCAGTTTTTGTGGTATTAAAAGGTCACCCAGCATCTAAACTACAGCAAACTAAACGTTTCTGACATATTGGCTAGAATGTTTCCTCCTGACCTGTTATTATATCCCTGCAAGAATAAAACTTATGCATAAATGCTTATAGCAGTACTATTCCTAATAGCCAAAAGGTGAAAACAACACAAATGCGCATCAAATCGTGACTGGATAAACAAAATATGATACATCTCTACAATGAAATATTATTCAGTCTTAAAAGGGAATGCAATAGTGATATGTGCTGCAACACCGAGGAGGAAGCGCGTGTACACATTAGGCTGAGTGAAAGAAGACACACACGAAAGGCCACTATTGTAACCATATGATTCCATTTACATAAAAGTGTTCAGAATAGCAAATCTATAGAGGCAGAAAGCATATTAGTGGTTGCTTAAGGCTTGAGGAAAGGAGGAGGAGGAGGCAAAGGGCAATAGGAGCATGAGAGTAAAATACAGTTTCTTTTGGAGGTGGAACATTCTAAAACTTATTGGGGTAATAGCTGCAGAACTCTGTGAATGTATTAAAAACCACTCAACTATATATTTTAAATGGATGAGTTGTACAGCATGTGAGTTATATCTCAATAAAGCTTTTACTCAAAAAAGAATATAGGATTTCCTATATTCCTATAATCTTCTATATTCTCTCCCTGCTTTACTCAGATTTCACCTCTTGCAGTCACCGAGGTCTGAATAATTCCAAAAGTTGTATCCTCCTCCCACTTACCCCCCAAAATAAACTACATTCAACATGAGGATAACCAACAGGCTATTCTATTCCCAAAGCTCTGACAAATGGCTCCTGGACACCAAAGAGAACAGAATAATCCACAGTCAAGCTTAAACACAGTTGTCTTTTTGTGTCATCCTCAGTTTTAGACAACAAACTTTTAGTGGGTATATGTCATGCTAACTTAGTTTTTTTCTTTACATACCACCAATAAATGTGCCAAAGGAACTTCTTATGTTAGGCAAGTTTCATAACCACAAGAGTGGCAAATTCATTCATTATAAACAATGCCATTGAGCATTGGGAAATATACAAGAAATAAGCAGTGGTGGTGTATACCAAAGTTTGCCGGCGGGGGGGGGGCGGGGGGCGGGTAGATTACCCTCCCACAATTCCATTTGGTTGCCCCCTAGTCCGCCACCCCAAATATAACATACAAAATGAGAAAATATGGTCTTGCTGTCCAAATGAAACTTCAAGATACATTATCTTGATTGCCACACAGATTTCCCCTTCTGAGCCTCTTCTGTATAAAGATTTTGAATGCTTAGCACTGGAACAGAATCAAACATTAGCCTCAATTGTTTTTCTTAAGAAAAAAATATTTTTGACCTTCCTTTTTATTGTTTGCTTAAATCTTAACATTTTCATACTTACTTCTGATGATCTTATTCAGGCTCCAGTGAGTCTGTATAACCTTCTAATTATGGGGGTTGCCAAGAACAGAAGACAGTAGCTCAGTAAGAAAATTAAAAAACAACAACAAAACACATACACACACACAAATAATCTCCTGAGAGACAGAAAAAAAAAATCTGTGACTTCTAATAATTGCTAGGTCTTGAATTCAGTATGCTGGAAATCCTGCATGCTGGAAATAGGTATGCTGCCAACCTCCATGAGGACTACAACTTCCCGCCTGATTTAACAGTTACAGGGAGCACCATCTGGATGAAAAGTGGCAGCCATCCAGCCATTCCAGGGGAGTCTGGGTACCAAACTCAGAATGATGAAAACATCCAGCTGGCAACTTGCTAAACAAAAGGCTCATCCACATAAAAATCTCTCTATTCTTTACTTTTTCCTCAAGAATTTTACTCCAATCCCTACCAGCTTTTGTTAAGAAAAGGGTTCTTTCTTAAGAACAAACCTCAGTAGAAGATAGGAAATACCAAAAGACTATCTCCCTTCTAGGTGATCAAGTCCATGAAAGCAGAGAGTATTTTATATATTTTGTATTTTCAGCTACCTGCATTCTGTCTGTAACAACCACAACTCTCTCAGCTATGAATCTAAAAGGGAATATATAGACTCATGTATCTGAAAGGTCCAGAGCAATTTAAGCCTCAAGCAAAGCTAGATTCAGCTGTTTGATGGATACTTAAGAAGTTATCTCCGAGCTCCCCTTTCCATTCATGCTGCTTTTATAAACAGGCAGACACCTCTTTCTGGTAATAAGATCGTAGTATTTCCAGGTTATACCATTTTTCTTCCCTACTAATAATAGGTATCTCTCTCCTGACCTTTTTTGGATCTTTGTCCATCAATGAACCAATCACTATGGTTCTAGAGATAAAATGCTCATTGGCTACGCCAGCACAATTTGCCCACTCCTTGAGCAGGAGTATGTGTTATAAGGTCAAGCTATAGACAGAGACTGTGGGGAGGCGCCTCCAGAAAGAACAAACCAAGTGCCATTTCCAGAAAAACAGAGTAGTCAAGAAAGGCAAAAACAGCAGATGTCCACTACAACATGGTTGTTTGCTTAATTAAATGTAATCACATGTGCAATAGAGACTTTGTCCTCTCATAGACTCTGATTACACTACTCCCTAGTACACAAATAGATTCTAATGAATTGCCATGATTAGTAAGGATGGAGGAGTTAGAACGGGGGTGGGGGAGGGTACACAAGTAGCTAAAAGGAAAACAGCGATCTTTATAGATCACCCTGAAGGCTGAAGTTAACATTTCACTTTTAAGACTGTGGCCCCCCTCCCTTACACTATATACAAAAATGAACTAAAAATGTATCAAAGACCTAAATATAAGAGCTAAAACTATAAAATTCTCAGGAAAAAATGTAGGCATAAACCTACACAACCATGGATTAAACAATGGGTTTCTTAGGTATGATACCAAAACCACAAGCAACAAAAGAAAACAAAATAGGTAAATTGGACTTGATCAAAACTTCTAAAATTTTGTGCTTCAAAAGACACTATCTAGAAAGTGAAATGAACCCCAAAGAATGGGATAAAATATTTGTAACCAATATATCTGATAAAAGACTAGTATTCAGAATAAAGAATTATTGCAACCCAATAATAAAAAGACAACCCACTTAAAAACTAGGCAAGGATTTAAATACATATTTCTCCAAAGGAGATATACAAATGACCAATATCCAAATGAAAAGGTGCTTAACATCATTACTCATTAGGGAAATACAAATCAAAGCCACAATAAGATACCACTTCACATCCACTAAAAGAGCTAAAACCTAATAGACAATAACAGGTATTGGTAAGGATGTGGAGAAACTGGAATCCTCATATACTGCTGGTGGAGATGCAAAATGTTGCCATCACTTTGGAAAACAATTTGGCAGTTCCTCAAAAAATCATACTTAGAGTTACTATATGACCCAGCACTTCTGCTCTTAGGGATCTATACAAGAGAAATGAAAATGTTAACACAAAAACTTAGACATGAATATTTGTAACAGCATTTTTCTTGTAATAACCAAAAAGTGGAAATATCCCAAATCCAGTCACAAAAGACCACACGGTGCCCCAAACAGGCAAAATCGAGAGAAAGAAATTACGTTAGCCAGGAGAGGAGAAAATGAGGACTGATTGCTAATGTACAGGTTTCCTTTGGGGCTGATAAAAATGTTCTGGAATTAGATAGCAGTAATTGTTACATAACTTTGTGATATCCTAAAAACCACAGACTTGTACATTAAAAGAGTGAGTTTTATGATATAGTGAATTATATCTCGATTTTTTTTAAAAGTTTGAATATGGACTAGATATTAGACATTACCAAGGAATTATTATAATTTCCATAAGTCTAACAATATTATTGTGGTAATAGAAAGCAACATCCCCTTTCATGAAGATGCATACTGAAGAGTATAAGCATGAAATGACATGACATCTTGGATATGCTTTAGAATAGGTCAGTGGAATGAGGGTAGATGATACAAAATAAAAATTGCAAAATTTTTGTTGAAGCTGGATAATAGGTATATATGTGGGTTCGACATACCCTCCTCTTTACTTTTCTGTGTGCATGAAATTTTTCAAAGAAAAACACAAGAGATTATAATATAAATTTGCATTTCTTATTGCTGGACATACCATGTGGCAGTTAGGCCAGCCACAGCTTTAAAGGGCTTCCACTGATAATGTAAATATTGAAATACGGAAAGCAAGTCATGAAATCTATTCAAAAAAATGGACAAAAACTCTTTCTTGTTTCCATGACTTCTAGGACATTCCTTCCTAAGATATTTCCTCTTATTAACCAAAACCATATTTTAAGGCAGTATTTTCCAAAACTATACTCCCAAATCAAATGTTCCTCAAAACATTAGCAGATGTTCTCAAACAAAAGTGTCCCATTGTCAAATAAGTTTGAGAAACACTGGATCAAAGTTAATATATTTACTACAATAATTCCCAGAGTCATTAATATGCTCGTGTGTGCTGTTAGTCACCCCAAAAGAGCTATAATATGCCTATTTTGGGAGACTCATGTAAATCCATTTATTTATACAGCATACCTAGTAAGCTCAAGAAATACTTCTCTTGCAAATCTTGGCAGAGAATCAGAATCACTTCTGAGCCTGATACTAACACAATTTTTTGTCTTTTTTAAGATTCACCCTGAACTAGAGTTTATGAAATGCTGACTTAGAGATAAGAAAAATTCTGCTTAAGAAAAGATATTTGAAAAAAAAAAAAAAGAAAGAAAGAAAAGATATTTGAGCTGAATCTGGAAATCAGAGAAGCTAACAGGCAACACAATACTTAAGACAAAGGAAATAACACATTTGGGATGCCAAAGCAAAATTAACCATAAAGCATTTGGGAACTCAGAATAACCCCCTATTACTGAAAAACAGGAATACATGAGGGTCTGGGGGTTAGCAGAAGATAAGGGTGAATGGGCAGGAAGGAAGGGGTCAGACAGAGAAGGACTTTGCTGGGCTGCTGCTTGGAAAGCCATGGAAGGACTAAACAGAGGAGTTAGGTAGTCAAACTTGTAATTCCTTTTGGTTTCCCTAAGTAGATACATATCTACCCCAAAGCATGATGATTTGCCCTGGATAAGTCACATGTGCACATCAGATTTAATTTGCTAAGTGAAGCAACTTCCTCTTCCAGATTTATAATTATTCAAACTTAAGCCAATAATTCACTCGTGCAAACACTACTACTATTCCAATTCACCCTACTATCAGCTACAAATGCAGAAATTTTTAAATGTGCAATTCTCCTGTATTGCACACATGGTAAATACGTCTCCAGAATCTCGCATTTTCCTCTTATGCTTGAATTTCTAGAAAAAGGAGAAAGCTTCCAGGATATACTACCACTTGAAAGAATTTCCCCTCATTACTTAAAAGCTGCTCTGTAGTCATTTCCCGTGTTGCACTTTCAATTATCGACCCTGACTGCCAGCTGAGGTTTAAAATTGTCCCCTTGCTGCCTGGCTAGGGATTTGTTTTTAAACTGGTTTGTTTGCCATTCATTGTGCTCTTAAAATAATAATAATTATTATTATTATTATTATTATTAATTAGCTAAGGGTATTTAAAAATCCTTTGATTTAACATAAAGTCTGGATTTCTTGAGTTCCTTGATATTTTTAGAGATCCGGCAATACTGAGCTTGGATTTGTTGCAGGATATAAACAGGTACCAATAAATGATGAGCCTTCCAAATACACCAAGCACCCTACCCACCCTGCACTTTGTGCATTTACATTCAGGCATTGTGAACTATGATGCCTGGTTTTACTTTTATTAAGTAGGATTTTGCTGATCTAAATATCATCCCCCAAAATGCAGCTTATCAAACTAAATACATAATATGGGACAATTAACAATAAAAACGATACCCACCAATGAAAAGGAACAACCAAGTAGATTTTCCAGGCATCTGGTAGATGTAATTACATAAAATGCAGTAATTACTATAGTTAAATCATGACCTGGTCTAAATAAAATAGGACTTGATTCTTTTTCCTTGGGTAAAAATTTTAGGTTTCTAAGACAGAGCTAAGCTGATCATCAACTGAGATTTATCAGAATCTACCCCAAAAGTAAGAGTCCCTTCAACTAGCTTTGCTCTTCAGATCTGTACAATCTCTCTCAAGCTTCAGAGAGCTATGATCTCACCATGGATTATCAATCTGATCCATGTAGGTAATGTCCAATGAAAGATAAAGGCCATAAATCATTTATGAATCATAAATTTATCAAATGTATTAAGTTCTTACCTCTTTTGAAAACGGTAAAGAAAACATTTTATCCTGGATGTGAGCTTTCATAATATCATCAAACTGTGGAAAAACAAGAGGGACTTGAGGGGATTTTTTGCTGCTGCTTTTTGCCTTCAGGAGGGGGATTATCTGTGATAATCCAACATTATAATTATCAGATAAACATCTAGCACATATTAAAGGCATAATCTCATCTAACTGTGGAGTTGTCCATTTTCTGATGGAAAGAGAAGAGTCACCTCATCTCTACTTGTGGTCTTAAGTTATAGATGAATGCTTTTTCCTTTGTCTTGCTTTGCTGCACACTGAAGTTCAAACACTATCCTCCAACAGGGATGGATCTGTCATCATAGATTCAGATGGCTGCAGAAAAATATCTAAGATCCTTTGAGTTCCGTGCCACATAAAGTTTGGAGAAATAAATTATTATAGTCCTTGCAAAAGTAAACAATCATAGAGGGAAAAATCATGCATCTTGACCTGTCTTCACAGTTCATCCCCTGTTGAACAGTTTTTCCTTTAATATTCATTTGTTCAGAACTAGTACAGTTTGGCAACTTCTGTTGAGTTTAACCCTTCCTTATCCATTTGACGACCAGTTTTTTCCTACTTCCCACTGCATCATAAGATACCTGAAGGCTAAAGCCAAATTTGTGTCATTCACCATGTTCTCAGAACCTAGCAAAGAACCTGCCATAATGCATAATGAACAAATGAATGCTCTTTAAATACTATTAACAACATCACTTTAAGCAACAAAGAAAAATGTATTTAGAAAGTTTTTACATAAAATGTGAGAAATAAAAAAAATGTGTTACAAAAAGACATATTAGAAAATACTATATTTTAAAACCCTCCAGATTGATAATGTAAACAATTTTCACTGGCTATGAACTCTAAAAACTAAGTATTTCTTTAAAAACAATTTCTATCCTGGGGTACCTAGGTGGCATAGTCAA